>NC_061525.1:18022500-18192500 GCF_022379125.1 Scophthalmus maximus
ACATCAATAATGTCAACGTGTCCAAATGCTGAATCCATGGAGAAATCCACACAACCTGTGTCTTAAGATTTTTGTAACTTCATTATGGCACCGCCCCTTTGCCACGCCCCCAAGCGCAAGCCCACCATTCAACCTCGCAGAAGTCAATTACTACAGTGTTTACCTGAAATCGATTAATTATTAATGATTCATTTATCATTAATTCTTGCATTGATTGTTGGATTACTTTGATCTTTCTGCTTTAGTTTTCCCGTTTTGTCAGTTGTGTTGTTTTATGAGACAAAAATAAATAAATAAATAAATATTAAAATCACCGCCTGGAGTCAGAGCTTAAGAAACAAAACCAAACAAACAAACACAAAACAACAACAACGGACAAGCTGTCTCACACAGTTTGTCTCCTTCTGCCCGGGAAAAACAAATTTCCACCATAATCTCCTCATATACGCTGTGCTACTCCATCGTTGGACCAGAGCGCTGCAACACCACATGATCTAGAGATGATCCAGGGATTCGCGCCGGAACCAGGCCCAAGGCTCCTGCGTCCTGGCTCCAAATCCAGCTGAAGCATCTGCTCCGCTCATCTTACCGCTGGCTGACCATCGCTGTTTGCGTTTGCCAGGGATTTTTTTACCGTGCTTTTCGGCTATGATGGTTTTGCTTTGCAGAGTCTTGGACTTCTTTTTATGCATTGCAACCCTGTCATCAACTGTACTGCTGGTCCACTTACCCTAAAACCACAGTGGACATTTTAACCGCTAATTCAGTTTTTTATTTAAACACATTTGAAAAATTATTGTAACAACTGCCTGTGCACAGGGCTGTTTGGTCAAGGTATTGTTAATTTAAGGTAATATTTTAACCCTTATTCTTACCAAAGAACAAATCAACGCACGCACGCACGCACATGCACGCACACGCACGCACACACACACACACACTGAAGCCTGTGTCATTATGCCTTTTACAAGTTTGTCGTAGGCAGCAGGAATTCAACTAGAAGACCTGGGTCACCACTGAAAAGTTGAAGTGTCCTTTAGCGACACTAAATCCTTACCGTCTTCATGTGCGCTGCTCCGACCCTTCGCTCTGACCTCCCTGTGAAGGAGGGAATGTGACAAGACAGTTTCCCAGTTGGAATTAATGAAGTATCACATTATTATTGAGGAATGGTGTATAATGGCTTTGTTAAAGCCGCTAAGTTTTATTCCACTGACTTTTGGAACTATTTGTAAAGGAAGGCCAAGGAGAATTTTTGCTGAAAAGATAATTTTCTAAAGTTCACATCTTCCTTTCCAGGTTGACTACAGGTATCTCATCTGCATTATTTCAGATGTGATGTAGTATTATATTGCTCATTATAATTTTTTTCCAGGGTAAGACCTCTTCATGAAGTCTGGAGAATCTTTCTAATCAAAAATCGGAAATTTAAAGACCCTGGATAATGTCCACTTCTAAGATAAAACACTTTAGAACAGTCTTTTGTTTTGGTACTAAAAGGCTTTTACCCAAAGTAAAATACATTTTTCCGTAACTGTCCATTGTAGTTTCACCATTTTCAAGTTGTTCATACATTCTTCAGAAGCCCGTGATCGTGCAACGTGGGAGGTCTAGAAACAGCTTTGAAGCCGCTGACGAATCTTTCCAATTTCAAAGCGTCCAAGTGGCTCTCCAGGGTAGGAATGATACAGTGTGTGAATTTCCCCGCCAGGTTATAAACTTGTGACGACACCAGTGTTACCGGTTGCGTCGGAATTTTTACAAAAGATGTATGAAAGCTGTAAAGAACGCTTGCTCGCGCACTGCGGGCAGCCCCGCTGTTGTGGTGCACTAATACAACTAGTACAATGACCAAAATGTGTTCATGTTTCTTTTAAAATAAAACAGCAGACAGTAGGCAAGTTATATTACAGCTGTGCGCCTGAACACTGTGTAACTCCGGTTCATGGCGACAACCGCGGCAACTCACTTTCAATGTCAAATGTGTTTGACAATGTGTTTGTGTGAAGAACATTTAAAAAGTCAAAGTTCCAACATCTCTCTCTTCTCAAGTTCCTTCAATTTCGGATTCTCTGTCTCCTTGTGATAATGACGCATCATTCAATCTACTATGCAAGCACTTACAGCGTGTTCCTCTCGCCACTTAACATAGCCCAGCACAAATGCATGGACATGTGCCCTTGCTCTCAAATATGCATACATCCGCGCACACTTTACCCTATATATGTGCAGTGTGGAGTGAAATGCGCTCAGACACTCAAGATGTCTCATTTTCATGGCTAGATGTCTCTATTATCATGCACAGAGAATGGCTCATAATGTTCAGCGTCTGCATAACAGAATACCTGAGGGTGCATCCACGAGGGAAAAACCGAGGACGTTCGCGTGAGCAGTTGTGTGTTGTTGGTTTTCCTTGCAGCTGGTGTCTGTGAACAGAAGGGGTAAAAAAAGAAAAACGGAGAGAATCATTGAATGAAATAGACGCAAAGGGAGACAAAGAGTGCATACAAGTGAGCAGCGCATTATGAACGTGTAAAGTATTTTTGACACACCCACGCGGGAGTCTTAGGCAGGGTGAACTTTTTCTCACCTGTGATGTGTAACACTCCAACCGCGAGTCCAAAGAAACGTCCCGACCCACTTGAGGTAGAAGAAAGCTAAAAGCTCCAAAATCCAAGGTCCATGAAATTCCCTAGACGAGTGAGAAATTAAGGTTATTAGAATGCGAGAGAGTTAACGATGGTCAGAATGGAAGATGATCTGTCTTACAAGGGAGTGTGGGTTGATTTCAAAAGGATTTCTTTTCAGGGGTTTAGTTCAGGGCAGTAATGTGAGCAGTCAAGTTGTACACACGTTTCCTTTGAATATCTGGACTGATTTCACTACCACACCTGAATAGTGTTTCATTGATACAAAAAAATAACCATTCAGGATTTTGCAAACAGTTTGATTTATGGATTAACTATCTCAAACACTTCAATTCCATACATTTGTTTGAACGAGGTTAGTTCATGGGGGCATCAAGTTTTTCGAAATTTCTGCTGATTTCGGACATTTTCCTGAAAAAAGGACACCACCAATTGGTTTGTGAACTACTGTTTTGTAGCCACGAGTTAAGTATTTTGGACAGCACCATCTTGTTTTATGTTTGTTTTGACCTAACCATATTTGGAGGAGCAGGGGGTGGTTCTGATTGAGAGCTTGTCCACTGCACTTCCTCCTAAACCTGCAACCTGAACCCATTGGACGGTACTAACTGTCAATTCACCCCCCCCCCGTGCATACTGTGCTTTATCGTCTATTTTACTATAAATAGGACGCTGATTTAAAAAGAATTAACATCACACTGTTTTGCATAAGACTTGAAACTATCAATTGAGACCATAAAATCATCAGGAACATGTTTACTAAGGTTATAAACCAATTGTGAAGTAGAATCATTTTCTTAACATTCTTTTCCTGTTGGTGTGAAGGCGTCTGACTCGGACAAGCTGCTGCAGTCATATGTGAAAGGCAACATACGTTGGAACACGGCTATAGACTAATTTGTATTCTCACTACTTTTGAGGATAGCTCCCTGTTTGTAACATCATAACTCTCTCAATACATTTATCCCTAATTCACATGCAGTCTACAGCTAACTTCTTTTGAAGGAGCAAACTCTAAGACAATTTCCCAGTAGGAGGGGGGGAATAAAACCCTCATGCAGTGGGCTGTAAATTCACTTCATTTACCAAATAGTGTAGGGAAATATTGTTATGAGCAATGCAAACACAATACAATGAGTAAACTCTCGACAGACCACCTGTAAACACTAGGAGCTTCAAAGTTAGATTGTAAACACTTAACTAGTTTGTCTTCAGCAGGGATGTGGGTTTTCTCCAGCACTACATGTTCTGCTCATGAGGAGATTCCTTCACAGAAACTTAGGCTGATGTAAGTTGTACCTCTGATTCCTCGGGTTTGTCATATGTTAGCAGCTGCAGCAGGTCAGGTGGTCCGCCCTTTGTCTCGACTGAACACAGGTATTGGAACTCGGCTCGGCTCTCATTATCAACCCAAATTCAATTATGTAATAAGAGGCCCCTGCTCCAATGAAGTTGAATGGAATTGATCTTGATAAGGAGCAGAGATCCGTGAAATCTGCAGGGTCTCCGACCCACGGACCAAAAAATAAGAAATACGGGGAAGATAGACGAGGCCGCTATGATCAGCAGAGGCCAGCTGTGTGTGTGTGTGTTTGTGTGTGTGTGTGTGTGTGATTTTGTGTGTGTGTGTGATTTTACATTTTAAAAGTGCAGGAGTTAGTAAACAGACAGGTGTACACCCACTGGAATTTATGTCATTCAGCCAAACACACACACACACACACACACACACACACACACACACACGTTGCTCTATGTCTATGCGCGTGCTCTTCTGTTAACCAAGTCTCCCAGGCCAGCCAAAGCTGCATACTTGTCCAAAGCACTGTACTTTTGTGTCAATTTGCCATTTCACAAGGGGCAGACAACTCACTGCGCCATTCACAATCTATCTATGGCCCTGGATGAAAAGTTTCTTTGGCCAAAAAAAAATTCTGCAAATAAACAACACTGCTGTTATCTCTATGTCACAATTCATGTTTTTCATATCAAAATATTGTTTGCATTTTTTTTTATATTAGCATACAAGTATTTACAGATCGTCAATCGAATGAATACCATTCTGGTACGCGCTTGAGCTTTTCAACATCCATCTCTTCGCAGTGGGTGAATATCATACATAATTAACCTTTTCATAATTTAATCTTTATGTTATTGTCATGTTTTAACCATGGATGGCCAGATGCCTTCTCAGTGTCTGCAGTTGAATCACAGCAAAACAGATCAGATAAATATCTTCATCAGTACGTAGATATACCCAGTTTACAATCTTAACGTCAGGTATTTCATTTGGTTTTTCGATACCAACGCATGGATTACATGAAACCATGTCAAATGCGAATATGAGAATTGTAACTCAGCTAATTAGGAACACCGATACTGTTCCAGGACTTCACTACTCTCCATGCTCTGTCGCTGATTTAGCTATAGCCTTGCACGAGTAAAGCCTCAGGACACATGGGAATTCACTGTAAGCCGGATCATGTAAAAAACATAATCAATCTCAACAGCAGGGCGTAGAGAGGAAAAAAACAAAAAAAACATCAAGCTTCTGACATCTGACATTCCTAGGCGTGATAAAATGACACAAATCCTACAGTCATTCACTGTAGTCAGTGACAGCAGTGGGTCTATTCTCAAAGACGGTAAGAGAAGTCAACTCTCATCAGTGTGGCTCATACGGCTTACGGCAGAGTACCCCCAAGATCCTGCAGAGGACTCCCACTGTGAGATGGAATGGTCGAATATTGGCTTCACCAATTACAAAAAACTGCTGAAAGAAAAAGATGATTTAACAGGAGGAAATTGCTGATGGTTCAGCTTGGTGGTGGAAAAGAACGGGACACTGGGTCAAAGATGGGACCCATTCTCTTTACTGCTGCTGTAAGTGACACTACCTGTTTCCTTTTCCTTTCCTTTGACAGTAAATTAGGGGACTAGGAAAAAATTAGCAACCTTGATTGAGGTTTATTAGAAATAATTGAGAGTTGTGTTATTGAGCCTATTGCAACATAAGCATGTGAGATCAAAAGTGAGTACAGACTGGGTTGTTTTGTGACAGAAATTGTGTTTCCATTTGCAACATGTGCATGCATTGGTTTGCATGGTTGTTTGCACGTGTGCATGTGTGTGTATATAAGCCTGTGTATATTTGCATGGCAACCGCAAGCGTAAATAACCACTGAGGGGAGCTGTCATTTGCTCAGATTTTATTTGGATTGTCTATGTTCCCTTGGCAACTGGTGAAGGGGATTAGTGAGTACACTATGTCTGGTCTTAGAGGTCAAGGATAGCTCTCTGTCATTCTCTCTGACACGCACGCACACACACATAACTCCTTTTTCTGGCCCCGTGCTCTTGGTTTAAAATGCAAAGCAGCAGGAGATTAAAAGCCACAGCCCTGGCTGTCCTTCTCAGACTTCCGTCGTCACTGTTTGAAAACACATTTTGTGCAGTTGGTCTTAAGTCAATAAGGTTTCTGGGGAGATAAGGCAACAGGCAGACAGAGGGAAAGAGGAGAGAAAAGAAAAAGGGGTGGAAAGAAAAAAAAGAGAGAACGAGAGAGAGGCGGAGACGTGAAGAAATGGCAAAAGGGAGATAGGGAGGTCAATGCAGGACAAATTCAAGAACCAAAAAGAAGTTATCTGATTAACAATTATCTCTGTCCCATTTTCCTCCGTTTCTCCACCCACAACCTCCAGTTCCAGGAATAAAAGGGACTGGAAAAGGGTGACGAGAACTGCTTTTGCATTGGAGCCTACATACATGTTTGGATGATGCTCTCAAGAAAGCTCTAAACTGGATTACCACAGGCCAAACAGTCAGCCCCAATCAACAAATTTTAAACAGACAGTGCACAATTTCAATCAAATGTCATTATTATTTAAAGTGACCTTTTTACTCTCTCCAGATCTTACTGTATTTCTAAAGCCCTATGTCTTTGTTTAAGAAGGTGAGGACACATTATTATTATTATCCACAGTTGATAAGGTAGAAAGAAAATCAAAACCTTACACAAGCTGCAAGAATAATGGACATTAAATGAAATGGAAAAACCATTCAGTCTCCAAATCCAAATCATTTTTTTTATCCATGCTCGGAATTCAGAATTACTCATACTTCTCTTCATCTTTCTTTTATTTTCTAACTGCGTGAGTCTCCTATGAATGATTGAGAAGGATCTCTTATACACTCACTGTATGTCAGTGGGTCATTGAAAAAATATGTCATGACAAACAACAGAAATAAATGTTTTGGTGAGGTTAGCCGTATATCCAAGTAGAGGAGGTGACTGAGAGGGAAGATGATCAGAACCGAGGCGGTTGAAATAACATATGGCAGCACTGCAGATGTTCAGGACAGATACAGATACCCTGGGATCCCACAGTCAAATGGGAATCATGAGGCGGCCACACGAAGTGAGCCACAGCCAAATGCCTAAGTCGGCTGATAAAGAAAAGAAAACAAGGTCCGAGCCATCAACACCTATGCCCTGTCCGGCATCAGATACCCCACTGGCATAATAAGCTGGCCTAAGGTAGAAATAGAGGCCACTGATATCAAGACAAGGAAGCTCCTCACAACGTACGGAGGATTTCATCCCAAGCCCACCAACGTGAGACTACACACTAAGCGGAACGAGGGAGGCCAAGGACTGGTTAGCATCGGAGCCACTGTCCGGGATGAGAAAAAACAAGATACAGGAATACATCAGGAAGATGGCTCCCGAAGATGAGCTGCTAAGTGAATACCTGAGGCAGTAGAGACCAGATAATGCAGAAGAGGAGGATGAACCATCATGGAGGGACAACCCCCTACACGGCATGTACCACCGGCAGATGGAAGAGGTGGCTGACATCAAGGATTCCTACCAGTGGCTGGAAAAAGGCTGGACTGAGAGACAGCACAGAACCAATACTAATGGCAGCATAAGAGCAGGCGCTTAGTAAAAGATCAATAGAGCCAGGGGTCTATCACGTCAGACAGGACCCTAGGTGCAGACTGTGCAAAGATGCTCCTGAGACAGTCCAGCACACAATAGCAGGGTGTAAGATGCAGACAGGAACAGCATACATGGTGCACCATATGGGCTGATTGAGAATGACCAACTAAGATCCTGTGAGACGTCCTGATCCGGACTGACAAACTGGTAGTGGCTAACCAACCGGACATTGTGTTGATCGACAAACAACAGAAGAAGGCGGTGGTAATAGAGTGGCAAATACCGAGCGACAGCAACATCCGGAAGAAGGAACACGAGAAGATCGAAAAATACCAAGGGCTAAAAGAGGAGTTAGAAGAGATTTGGGGAGTAAAGAAAACAGTGGTGCCAGTAATGATCGGAGCACAAATTCGGAGAGTGGCTCCAGCAGATTCCAGGGAAAACATCTGAGGTATCCAGAAGAGCACTATCCTAGGAACAACTAAGATACTGCGCAGAACCCTCAAAATTCCCGGCCTCTGGTAGAAGTTCAGGAAGACTAACAATCCCTCCTGGGAGGGTTGCTGTGGAATCTTTTTATTTTATTTTATTATAAATATGTAATGCCAAGTCTCAGGCACAAAGGGGGTACATCCAGTACCAGGTATGCAGAAAGAGACAACTAACAACTGACAACAGATATAGCTTGTCAGTTAAACAATATGGACTTAATATATTTTACGATTTATGCCCTGCTAAACTGGCGAAACGTCAACGGCAATTTCATTACTAAGCAATTGCTGATTTCTTTATTGATACAACCATGTTGTGTTCAAGATTAATAGAAACTGCTGTAAAAAATACAAATTGATCTTACAGTAATTCCCAGGAACATATTTGTTGTGTCAACCCCCCCAAATAAACCAACAAAAACACCCTGGATTATTGCAGTGTGTTACAGAGGATTTGATCAGCCCTTAGGTGACATCGGGTCTTGGCTTTTTTGGAGTGAAATATGGCTTTTGAACACAGCAATGTCAGATACTGCTGCTTACTTCCTGGTTTCAGCTTTTATCTTCTATTCTAAAAGCTGCACGTAAACACAACTCGGTGGTGATATTGTGTCATTATCAACACCAAGTACAACAGTATATCGTTTCTCTTTTTTCTCTTTTTGTTTTGCTTTGAATGCATGTGCTTGTTAGGCAAGTCACCCAAAAGGAAAGGTAAAACCTGATTATCATGGTAAGTCATTAGTAGAAGATAGTGTGGTGGTAAATTAAAGCCTATTATAGTGGAGTGGAAACTCTCTATTAAACCACACTGATGGAGAAATGTGAAAGTGATATTTAAAACGTGTCTGTGACGCATGTTTGCTAATGCCAATTATATTACCTCGGAACATAATAATCATGCACTTGTTGATAGCAGTATGATTCTGGGCCAGACTTAAATGGCCGTAAGGATTGCTCTGCATGAACCATGGCAAAAATGAGCTTTATGGCTTATTATGTATGTGAGTGGTTATGTGGAAATGCAGCCACATTTCTTTAGACTAATTGGCAGATTTAATTGTTCATGCGGAACACTGTGTTAGTATAAGGTGTCCATTAATATGCAATCTGTAGACAAATCACTGCCTACTCACGGCTAGTCAGGCCTGTTGGCAGGCAGATCACTCCCCATGCTTATACTCAGGGACTACACCCGCTCTATCAGGAAGCCCATTCCTCATTTAGTACGTTATGTGTGTATGGTATGTACCTCATACCAAGACATAGAGATAATATATTTCAGAGCTGCAACATAAGAAGAAAATACACCGCAGCGAGTTAGGGGATATTAAATCTGACTTCACCTAGATCAGCATAAGCAAGGAAACCGATAGTCTCAGGGGCAAACACACTGAAGGTGCCGTGATTGGAGGCTTTTGTTCGATCAAACCCAGCAATTTAAGACAACAAACAAAAGAAAGACCTCAATGTGACAGAACTCTCGCCTCATTTGGGTTAAATAAACAGCACAAAACTCTCCAGAGACTTGCTATCGACCAATCTCCATGATGGTGACACCTCAGCAGCCGTCATGTACAGTGACTGGGCTTACAACAGTAAACATACAGCCGTCTTGCACGGAGAGGAGATCAAATAGATTTCCCGGGAGGACAACATGGCAAATCCAAGCAAAGACAAAACAATCGCTGGGTCAACAGCATGAACATGAACTACCACAGAACATGACTCTGACTTTTTCCTATGTGAACACCCAAATATTACTATTTAAATTAAAGTTGCTTAAAAAAAAACATTTCCGAAAACTATCTGAGCCAGGCATACTTAAAAAGGGATTTTTAAACGTTTCTATATGTATTTGTGTCAGTATGCAATTAGTCATTCTCCTTCAGTTTATGACTGACTGACATTGGCATTTACTGCAGTAACAAAATGTGGAAAACACCATTCCAGTCCTGTTTGTCCTGCCTTTGTCCCATCCAGACCCCATGCTGATATAAGCCCTATGCTTTACCGAGACGGCCTGTCGTTTTTTATGATGAAACCAGATGAGATTTAGAGAGGGATCTGAGGAGAAGCGGGAAGAGGGATGGATTCTTTTTGTCTCCCGTGACATCCCAGCGGAGGAACTACAACGTCCGATTTTCATTTCAGAGGAAAAACTCAGGGGAGTCTGAGTTATGGACATGACAACAAACGCAGTTTTACTGCCCATGATGCGCTCTGTTTGTCCATCTCACCCTGTCTCTGATGAGTCTCTCCCCGCCTGTCTGGCTTGTTTAGTCGTCTGCTTGCGGATCACTTTGTCTGTCTGCCCATCTATCTGTCTCATTGTGCGTCAGTTTGACTTTCAGCTTGTCCCCATGTTATTTTGTACCTCGGTCTTTATGCCTGTCAGAAGTTGAAGAAGCACAGTGTGCTCCTCTCGCCTTTGCCAATCGACTTGCCGCCCAAATAATGGATGCAACGTTCGGTTCCCTGTCCAACTTGACTCGTTCACATGAGCCATCCATCTGCTGGTTTTAAATACCATTGTCTCTGTCTGCATTCCTACTAGGGTCTTGGTACTGAATGTACCCCCTTTGTGCCTGAGACTTGGCTTTACATTTGTAGTGTCATTAAAATGCCTTTCTTGGCAGATCATTTGGTTTTTCATTATGTGGGATAGTTTTATGAGCTGTCCCCCGGCTTGTGCAATAGTCATGCTTGTGATACATGCAGATAATTATCCGGCAGCAATCATCTCTCAGATGATCAATAATGACATTAGGCTGATGGAGTGGAGGTATATAATGTGTTATTGCAAACCTATAGGGGTTTACATGGGACCAGAAACTGCGCCATTGTTGTGCTTCATGAGGTGGAGGGAGGAGGGGTGGGGGGGGGGGGAATTGTGTAATAAAATCTTCTGTGGTTTGAAGAGCAAGGAAAGGTCTATGTTGTGACCATTGGGATGGACATAAAACTACAGTCCCATGTTATTCATGAAGGAGGGAAATGGGAAGATGTGGAGTATAAAAAAAGATGACGATGGGAAATGGAAATGTAAGGCATTTCTGCACCCCTTGGTTTTATGTTATACGATATGAACCTGAAAAAAATGAGTTTTTAAAAAAAATGTAATGTTTTGTTAACATTGTAGTGTAAACCTGAGCCTGAGCTGCACAGAATGAGAGGTGGAGTGCGAGAGAAAAATATGTGGAAGGAAACAGAAAAGAACTGCGAGTAAATCTAGAAAAAGAACACTTAATTAAGTCAACTAGTCACATTAAGCGCTCGACTCCTCTACAACATTGTACATTCATTGTACATTTATTGTAGCATGAATTACAACCTCAAGTGTAGTACATTGAGCAGCTTCAGCTGCAACCAAATTAGTCCAAAGAAGATTTGGACTAACATTACCAACCACAACGAAGGTCAGGAATCTACAATACTCTTCTCATTCTTTGGAGAGATAAAGGTTCACATTTACCGGTGCTGCATTTAGCTTAGTGTACCTAATCATCTGAATATGCTATTGTTCCTAAGCTACTTACAAAAAGTACTTAATTCCAACAGCCATGACAGTTTGTGTTCAAAATTTGGTTAAAAATGGCCACGTTAAAAACTGGAAGACATTTTTTTTCTAATGCATCTTTGTGTTATTGTGAGATAATTCAAACTACTTACCACGGAAATAGGGTCGCCCAGCAATCTACAATGGATTTCACATTCCAGGAATCCTTAAACAAATGATGATTAGAGGAACATACATATATTAGGATCAACATTAAATCATGCTAATGATGCTCTGTTGGTGCGGAGAGATAAAATGCACTCCACACATGGGGATACCATCATCGGACTGAGCAACGTTTGTCACCACAACTAATGTTTTACATTATTTTCCATCAGTTTAAATAAACATATGCCCATTGTAGCACCAGCTCCTTGTTCTTAGCTAATAATAAAGGAATGTAACATATATTTGCTGCATTAGCTCCAAAGTTTGCTTGATGCTGCACATTAGAGAAATACTGAGCCTGCATTTGCATAATTCATTAAGCATCAATGCAACTGTTAGCTTCAATGTATCATTTCCACTGAAACCTCTTGTCAAAAGGACAAGAGCAGGATCCCAACAGCCTTGGGCACAATTACTTCCACTATTGCGTTTGAGTGAGACGAGGAGGACGACGAGAGGTTGGAAGAGACCATACAACGAATGGGAAAGAAAGAGAGAGAAGGCATATGATTGTAGGGGGTTAAATTAAGGAGAAGATTGTGTGGGTGCAGGACAAAGACTGCACGAATAAGAAAATTGAAAGGGGAAAGAGAGATGAGATCATAATGATATGGTCACCAAAGGGCAAACAAGATCATATCATTCGTCTTCATTGATTTTGCTGTTGGACATTGTAGTGTTATTATGTTGAGTTCAGGGGACAAATGAGTGCAACTGGGATATTGCTCTATGACTGTGATGCATGCTGCATGGACACACACACACACACACACACACACACATATTGCACATATGTAATTGTTAACATTTCCCTTAGCCGTGTATTGGCTTAGAGGGATGCCTCTAGTAGAGAGTAGCTACTGTATGTTTGTGAAGTTAAAAAGAAAAAAAGTTTTACAAAATCCATAGAAATCCACCAGAGGGTTGTTTGTGTGTGTGTGTGACATAAAACACAATAGCGGTCAGTTCTTCGCAGTGCCTTTCTATTTGTACAGCTTCTGATTCCCTGACGATGAAGTATTAATCTTGGAGTGTTTCTTAGACTTGACTGTTTCTTTCTGTCTTTGCTCTGTTAGTTTATATTTATGTTTTGCCCTACTTCTATTCAGTCAAATCACTTAATCAATGAATTGGAAAGGGTTACTTCCTTTGGATGAACATGTGCCCCAGAGTGTCTTTTGTGCTAAATGTGCTGAGGGCAACACTGCGTTACTGTAATCTGATATCAATGGCTGTTTTCAGGTGTGTGTGTGTGTGTGTGTGTGTGTGTGCGTGTGTGTGTACCTCTTCTAAGTGCATATTTTTTTTATTGTTTCATCATTGTGGGGTCTGAGGCACAGATACCATCAATAAATCATCATAGCAAGACTAAGCAGGAACAAATATAATCCCATAAACCTTCGAGAAACAAATACAACTTTAAACGTCTCGCAAGCTAAATAATGCCAAAGAACTTAGGAAACCAACGTTTTTAATTTATTAATGTCTTCATTTTGTAAACTTATTTCTTTACAGGGTCAAAGAGACACAACAGGTTTATAAGCTTTTTTGTTTGTTTCAGAAATTGCAATTCTGATTTCACTGACACTTTCAGCTGTTTAACAACAAGCGATCATTTATATTGACTGTTTTCCCAAATCCTGCAAATAATCATTTAGTGTCAATCTTTTAACCTCTTAATCAAACAAAGCTTGTTAGGTACAAGGGTGAAAAGACAGCTGAGATCTTGCCTTCAGCATTATAGTATGCGAGTCTTCATCTGAGTGTGGCTTAACTGTGTTTGTGATACATTATTATAACACATCTAAACCCTCATAATTCTTATCGCTAATAAAAACAAGATGTGACACCATACCTGGTGTCAGCTTGAGTACATAACTCTAACACTCTGAAGCAACACACGCACTTATCATTCCCCGTGATCAATACACACACCCACACACATAACACTTGTCAGTTCAGTGTTTTTCTATTACATTTACAGTATGTGGTGCGTTCTATGTCTATAATCATTTGTGACACAATGAGGTGGTCGGGTAAAGCCAAACACAAATCTTCTAACATTTCCATATAGTTTTACCTTCCTGTCTCATTCACCGTCGTCTTCCATCATCTAACTTCCTTTTCTAGCGTTGAAATAATGGGTATACAGTGAAGGCTTCACAAACCCACAATTCAAAGTTTCCATCAACATTGTTTGTCAGGTTCAAATGGGTATTGTCATCGTCAGCGACTCATTGTACGCATGTTCAGCGCTATGCTTAACAAATAGCCTTAGTACTACAGTACATGAAAACATAATTTGAGAGAACCACACAACACGTTTACTACAATAGGTTATACATATTGTATACAGAGCATCTCTCACACACACACACACACACACACACTCAGAGCTGCGACCACACAGAGAGAGAGAGAGAGAGAGAGAGAGAGAGAGAAAGAGAGAGCGAGAGAGAGAGAGCGAGCAGCAGCACATCTATCTCAGTGAGTCTTCATTATGGGTGATATGTCTACCATGCACGACTTTATATTTAATCGTGATAAATAAAGCAGAGTCTCCATTGCTGTTTTAGGAGACGGAGCATATATCAACAAGAAAAATAATATGTATATAGAGTCAGTTTATAGTCTTTATCCTGTCCTCTGTGTTTTTAGTCACGTGATTAATATCCGTATTTGGACGCTGACGCGGACTTTGACTTAAGAGCGCCACAGTTGAACTAAAGCCTTTTTTTTCATATTCTGATTTACATATTTTGATTTTGTAATACAGTAAAGTGAAGATCCAGTCACCTGGTCGAAAAAAATAAAACAAAACTGCCTCCTTTTATAGCTCTGTGACTGACGGTTAATGTGGCATGGTGTATTCAATGTGCAGGTAGGTTTGCTCTGAAGGAGGTCAACATGTACTGCACTACAGTGACTGAGTTGTTGATAAATCAATAAAAAAAAATTAAAAAATTGCATTGCAAAAAGGATGTTACCAGCCAAATGTTAGGAACTTCATGGAGGACATTATACACAGATTGGCAAGGCAATACATGTCTAATAATAAAGATGTTTTTACTGGCCTGTTCATCCCTTAAAAATAGGAAACACAACGTCAGAATCGAGAGAAGCTATATGCATGTATTTAAAACTATACAGAGTTTTCTTTATAGTTGTAAAGCAAGTTGTAATGAGTTACAAATAATTCCCAGAAGATGCAGTCTTCAGTGTAAACAACATCCAGCAGCGTAATGCACAAGCTGACACGATGACGAGCTGGTTAGACTCACTGAGCTGGGCGAACTGACCAGAAAAAGTTCTTGCAAATAATCAACTGAGCAAATATGTAAGACCAGAGGGTTCATTTCTTCTTGCTCTGCACAGAATTATCTGTAATATATATATATATATATATTTTTTTTTTCTTCTCAGTGGGTGTCTCCCCCGTATTCTGGATTGGGCTCAGAGGCAAAGTTTGGAGGGAGAAGTCGGACAAGGCTGGGGCCCCATGTTGTTCCTTAGATCTGGACAAACCACGGGAAACCATTTTCTCCCATGGTTTAATGCACCCCTTGATCCAAAGTAACTGAAAGGTTAAGATATGAGGCGAATGCGGGATGAAAGTGCACACACAAACAGTAATGCCTTGCCTTTTCAACTAACAGTCGTAAAGTTGAAATGTCCCTTTTGAATCATTTAGCAACAGAAGCATCCCGGGGGTTGTTCGGCCTCAAAAGCCCCCAGAGATACACACAGAACATACACAATGTTTTAGCTTAAGGACAACGTGGCTGTGTCGGTTGTAACTGTTGTTGAAGTGTTCCTTTTTTACTGGGTTGTATTTTGGCCTGTTTGAAAGCTCGAGATGAAATGATCTTAACTCGAGGCCCACGTGGTGGAACAAGTATGTGATTGCAACTTGATTTAAGATAATTTGATCAAGCGACTAGTACGGAGGTCAAGAAATAACTTTTCATACATTTCACCTAAAATTAATGTAATTCAAACCCATTTTTTTACAGTATGCATCGAAAGAGATTCAAATATATAATATTAGCAGGGGCATGCAAATTATATTAAAACTAGTACTCTCTTTGCTCAATTTGCCAGTGAAATCACTGGTGTGTGGACTTTCGAAAGCCGGTTGTACATCACAGAAAAAGTTATTCATGCCATTAGAGCTGTCAATATTTTTCTCCTGGTGATACAGTGCGGCGGAGATGTTTCCGTGGCTCCGTCAAAAAGAGTTCCAAGCTGTCACATTAACAGTTTATCTCTGTCCCTCCGTCGTCCACATTGTTGACAGTCTGCTGTCTGTGTGTTTGTTTGTTTCCCAGTTCACAATCCTGGAAATGTGTCTGTGTATCCCAAGCCACGTTGGCCAAATGAGAGCATATGAGCATCATGGAAAAAAAATTTAATTTAACTGCAATGATTTGTAAAGCTCTCATTTTATGGCAGAGGTTTACATCAGCACAAATCTCTCAGACAAGAATGAAAGCCACGAGTGCAGTTTATTGCAAAATAGGATTTAATTTCCTCATGCATTAAATTGACTCCCGATCATAGGACATACAGCTTTCTCAATAAAGCACACTATTTTTTAATTAAGCCAACACGTGGCAAAGGAAATATATTTCCCCCCAAAAAATACACATATATATATATATTCAAATTGAACAACATTGTCTTAGGGCATCCTTTCCCAGACAGAATAATTAAAACCACTCCAGTTTGACAGCTCTCCACCCCCTACTCCCCTACTCCTCATCCCCTGCGGTTGTCCCTATCTTTTTCAGAATGCAGAATAACACAATTAGCCCAAGTTGAGACAGTGGTGTGCTTGGCAGCAGGAAAGATAGAGATACAGAGTTTCAACTGGAGAACAGGTTGTCTTTTTTAGCATCTCATTACCAAGTATGAGCATCCAGTTTTTTAAGGACACATTAAGAGATTGTTTTTTAATCTATTATGTATTCTGTATATTCTAACAAATGTGGGTAGACTTATTTGAATACGTTGATTGTAAATTGTGCCACTTCCAGCCCTCCTTGCCTTCTTCAAATGTGTGTGTCAAAGAGGAAGTAGGTGGAGAGGTGCTATAATGTGGGCTTTTAAATATTGTGCACAAAGGAGGGAAGGACTCTAAAGTCATTCTGGAGATGTTTTATATAGATCACAACGATAGAAGGCAGCACTGTGCTTAATTAATTATCATACTACATTGATTTCCATGTGATAGATGTGTCATTTATCATGTGGTGGCCAGGGAGTCTGTGCGCTTGGCTTGATCCTGGTTCTACCAATGTGCTTTGGTTGCAAATTTACGTGGGTCGGTGGTCCTTCCTGGAGTGCGGGCTGTTTGCTAACTGTTGGGTAACAGTTGGGTTGGAGGCTTAAACCAGCAAACAGATTGTAAATGCTGATGAACAGCATGCTTGCCTTGAACCTGCAGCGACCAAATGTTGCGAGGTGTGTCTCTTTTCTGGCGTCTGAGACACATGCGTGTGCGCGAGTGTGTGTGCAGAGTTCCCTCTCAAGAAATACCAGATGGTGGTGGCATGGCCGAAAGGAAACTTGGCATTATTGTAGGTTGAGTTGTTGTATATTAAGTAGCGATGATGTGAAGAAATGATTTGAAGAGAAGTCCGCCGGCACCGTCTTGATTGTATATAAAGGTTTATTACAAAAAGACCAGCATCAATACAAGC
Organism: Scophthalmus maximus; assembly: GCF_022379125.1. Taxonomy (NCBI): domain Eukaryota; kingdom Metazoa; phylum Chordata; class Actinopteri; order Pleuronectiformes; family Scophthalmidae; genus Scophthalmus; species Scophthalmus maximus. The sequence continues at coordinate 18,040,011 of NC_061525.1, forward strand.
CCTGCAGAGCTTGGAGAGCATTCAGCCAAAGGGAAAACTCTGCAGACACTTCGTAAAACATAGACTTATATAGGACTTCAGAAGGTATTATGCAACATCTGGTCATGCAAGGTAAAAAGGAAGATTAGAGGGGGTTTCAAATGAAAGGTTATCAAACAGCCCCTAACGTAATCATCCAAAGTACAAATAATGTGGACCTCATCAACTACTATCATTACATATGTTGACAAAAATACACCACAGAGTCTCTATACCTTTTACCTTCTGACCTTTTATATCCCAAAGACAGAAAGACAGGGAACATGTAAGGATTGAATGACGGACATTCAGTTTGCCACAAAATAAAACAAATATGCACCAACTGCTAAATAATAATTGCAACCGTTTGCCCAAAAAAGGAACTGATAATGGTCATGCTCATGATGACGATCAACCTTTAGCTTGAACTACAAGTTCAGTGGAATAAATATGAATAAAATTCTGAAATAAAAATGAAGATTGCTAATGAAAATGAACGCAATCTAATTACCATATCCATTGCTATAAAGATTTTGGATGAATGATATAAAACCAAGGAAGCTCCCATCTCTCCCTCAGGAATAATTTCACAATATTGTCATTAGAGAGGACAGATTTTGTAAGCTCCTAATAAGCAAAAACCCATACGCTTTATCAATGCTTGTGGTGTGAGTGTATGTGCATGGGCTATGCATTAGTCATGCCTTGAAATGCACACATGAACACACTTATAGTTATACAGTACACATAAACATGTACACAAATGTGTAAAAACTATACACAGTTTCATTGGTACAGTTACACACACACAAACACACACACAGATGACAGTCATGACATTGAGATATGAATCTAATGAGGTATACTGTGAGAAAAATGCTTCATTTCTTTAGTCTTGTGTGGAACTTCATTAGACCACTGTTAAGGAGATAAGATATTCAGATCCAGCTCCAGTCAGATAAGAGAGGACGAACACTGGAAATGAGGATAATATATTCTAATGACTCCCACAATTAGGGGAGATTTGAGATTAAATGTGCCCTTAAAGTGACTTGTTTGTAATCAGGGTCATTTGGAGAGAAATCAGGTGGAGCTTGCACTGTGGGTAAAACGCTGCAAAGAGAGCACCAGACGAAGGTGGGATATTACAGTAAAATAGTGGTGGTGTGAAGTGCAGTTGGAGAATGGATAGTGCGATAAAGTGAGGCGTGGACGGAGGGAAGGAAGGGTGGAAAGCTAAAGAAAGGATTAGCCATGCGGCGAGCCGGAGAGGTTGAATAGGTAATGAAGGAGACAGGCCAGTAATGCATGAGAATAGGATAGAGGAGCTTAGCGGGAGTCGTGCAGTGCATTGATTACCTCTATCTGTCATTAGCTATAGTCCCTATACCTAGAGGGTTTAGGAGCCGGGTGGTGCGTTTAAGAGTAGCGGAAAGAGATGAGCCAGAAAAAAAAGGAGGGAGTGCAAAGTGAGCTTTGAGTGCACAGAGCTAAACAAAATATTAAAGTGCACAGCCACACAATACGATTGTGTATCAGCATCTGCTCTTGACCCCATGCTGGTGATTCCACGCTAACAAGCCATCATGCGACATGTATCCCTGCCACCTCCGTGGATTTTATAAGTCGTTGGAACGATTTAATGCTGATCATTTTTATTTTTTCACAGGAATCATAAAATCAAGTGTCACACAGTAACACACTAACACACTGTGGCCGTAAAGACAACAGATGTGCTTGCTGGTCTCTGCCACACCTGCTTTGTGGGCTGCAAAATGGACCAGTGAACTCCATTGTTTCGCACGAGTGAATCATTGCAGACAAGTCAAGGGCACAGTCGGACCACTTGTGATCATGAATGGAGACAGATGTGTTGTTACACTTTTGTGCCCACAAAAAAAAAAAGAGATTTGTGTGAGTTTTTGTTGGGCTCTGTCGTTGGCTAAGCTCTGCAATTATGCTGTGGTAACGGAGGTATTGATTAAATTATTTACTTCACTTAATTATTTACTCCACCAATGGAGTTTTACTTGGTTATTTTGATGAACTGGGAGGAGGAGTTCAGTGCAGTTAAAGAGTAGATTAGGTCTTTATCTAAGGGAGACATATTGCTATGCAGCCAGTCGTCGAGGTATAAAACTGACTTGGCAAAGCAAACACATTCAAGAGTGTGGGTTTTACAAAAGAGTGGATCAGGTTCAACAGATTAAATTCACTGATACTCAAAAATCCAAATATATGCATTATACCCTGTTGTTCTAAAGATGTATGCTTGGAGCTCATACACATGAACCCATTTTATATTCTTTGGTTGCATCCCTTTAAATGAAACCGTAATTTAGGGGATGTGACATCCCAGGTGAATTGCACAAAACATTGGAAGACCTTGCTACATTAACGGAAGTGGCCTATACACACGTAAACACATGATGCAACAGCCTGAACCAAGACATTTACAACAGACTCATTAAATCAGAGTATTGCGTGATTGAGTTCACCAATTGTATTCATTTTCAGTTTCACTGCTGCCTGTGAAAATTTCAAAAGAACGAAGAAAAAAAAAATGCAGTCATGCTCTCTTATAGCAATGAGTGGGTGGTGGCCATTTTCTGCTCAGACTCTTCTAGAAAGCCAGTTTATTCTCCCAGCATGCTGAAGTGGCCCAGTGGGGGTCCTCCACTTTACCGAGAGAGGTGGCCAGCAAGCTGCCTGTTGCCCAGCGACTTCGGCGAAGTGTCTAAGTGACTATTTGTGCATTTGGTATGGTGAATGTACTGTATGTTTGGTGAATGTCAGGGACAAAATTAGACCAAACAGACAGGGATAATGAAGAATTCAAAAGGGACATGAGCTGATGCAGAACAAGGACACACAGACACACACACACACACACACACACACACATAGAGAGTCTGAACTATATTCTGTCCCACTGCCTGAGACTTGCTGAAGGCTTATTAAATGAATTCACAGAGAGGGGTCTTTCTGCACGGATGTTGTTTTGCTGCAGTAAATGAATTAGCTAAAGAGCAAAGCCAGCGTGCACACAGACAGCCACTAAGCTCCCATCTGGTACTTTACACAGTGTGAGGAATATAGACTGTTGTTTTTGGCTATTTTGGGTTTTTCTTTTCCCAATTTTGGTGCCTGTGCTTGACTGCATGTGCTGCTGACTGGGCATGGCTTAACTCAACACTCATCTCCCACCAATTCTCCCACACACCTGAGCTCCATCTTCTGATCGAAAGCACAAAGACTTGACTGTACACGGGGACTGGTTCCACCATGAAAGCTTGTAGAATTGTTTTGGCATTAACCATGCGTTTAGAGCCCACAATGCTCTGAGGCGAAAAAAGGATTTGTCACCACTAGAGGCCCTATTTAAAGAAAAGCATTTTTAGTCGGAGGACTCGTTGAAGTTGTCACACTACTCCATCGTGTTTGTTTTGTCTTTAGTCTTCCTCGTAAGATCCCGTCAGAGAGGTGACATGAGGTAGTGCACCGCTCCCCCATGGAGTGATTATCATAATGATATCATGTAGTATGTCACGTGTCATTATTTCCAGATCTTGTAGTGTTGCGCATGTTTGAGATCACGGAGAGATATAAGATTCTCCTCCAGATATAAGATTCTTCCACCAGTGTGTGATGCAACCCAATTTCAAAATCAGTCAAGGTTACTAAAACAACTGTAGTCTGAGCACAGCTTTACTCTGACTGTCCCTCTGTCCTGTCTTTTACCATCTTAGGCTCTCCTACCTGGCTTGTGTGATGAAAACTGCCATGCTAAGGTAGTCACATCTGCCACGCGTTCATGTTAGGACTCCTACCTTCCACTCCGTCAAGACTGTCAAATGGAATCAGACTGTTTGGATCATTTACTCCAACAGAACCTGGGACTATTTATAAACCTATACTTGTCCCTTCTGCTACTGTGCACTGCTCTTAGTCCAGCCACTACCACAAATCCTAACACACAGAGGCCTGTCAGAGCTCATCAGCTGTATCAAACCATTGGCAACAATGTGTTTGGTTGGGGAAATGGTAACGTTAACAAGGGTGATATGAAAAAATTGAATCAGGAAGACAGAGACCATGACAAGGGTATTGTCCAAGTAAATAATGTAGGGTCACTGACTGTGCTATTGTAAATTAAAATGCTACAGAAATAAAAATGCAAAACACTGATAATTCCTGAAGTTTCATGCTCGAGGTCAAATGACCCAGAAATACATTTTAGTCCACAGTGTACACAGGACTTTCAAAATAGCCCAAAGCTGCCGTCATATTAATGTTAAAAAGTTGTTTCAATGACTTTAGGCAAAGTCCTTGCTATGTTTTTATCGTGAACATTAGGCCAAAATGTATCTGTGCTTCCTTTACACAAACTAAAAAATGTCAAATACACCTGAAGTGACTACTTCGTTTCAGATGTTGCTTTAATACAAAGCATTCACAGTGAACATAACACAACTTCTACTTTTTAATATGCTGTAGTTTTTTGGTTTTTTTTTCTGGATATGTTTTCACCTTGTCTTTGTCAGCTAATCTCATTTTACAAGTATATACTCTGTATGCAAATGTGTTCTCTGTTCCTGTAGTGACATATTACACAGGCAGGAAAGGAAGCTTGGTATAGCCTGCAGAGGGAAAATTAAATTGAGGTAGGTGTTAAAGTGCCCATATTATACTTTTTGGATTTTTCCCTTTCCTTAAGTGAGTCATAGCTTTTTCGTGCATGTTTAAGGTCTGATCATGTGCATCTAGGTCACCAAGTAACATGTCACGTGCTCACCTAAGGGCTAGTCTGGCACAAATTGGCGCAGCAGACCTGAAGCAGTCCTCAATGTGGCTACAGTGGCATTAACAACTGATCAGGAAGCCTCTGAGTATGAGTCGCGACATTTCCGACACATGCTCCGAGCGCATGATTAATCATAAAGGACTGGGCCAGTTGACCAATCGGAGCAAACTGGGCTTTTATGGAAGGGTTAAAACAGAGCCTTTCAGACGGAGGCTGAAAACGTGCTGTTGCAATGTACGGCGTGAGACACATTCAGAACATTACAGCATCGGCAAATTGAATTCATGAACTAAAATATTGGAACTCTAACTCAGGCCAAATTTATGTTATCAAAATCCAAACCTGTTGTAGGAAATATAAAGGGAATATACATATGCCAGAGTCCATTTCAAAGTATGTGACCTACAAAACCTCTTGGAATAGCACTGCCTTTCAGCCCTCATTAAAACCCTACACTGTGCACCTCTGTGCACAGACTCTCTTGACTTCAGTTACGTATTGATCTCTGAGTATTTCGCTCCTGTGGTGTTTATGTTGATCATAGTCTCCCTGTCCTCATTGCAACTGTACCTTTATTGAACACCTTCATCTCTCAATACACCTATATTATCTGTTTGTATAACCCGCCCTTACCTTATGGGTTTAATGTCTAATATCTGTTTAAGTGTTTTGTTTTACCGTTCAGATAAGGTTACTATTTCTCTGTCTTTTACAACACACACAACCACTTTTGAACGGTTTAACTTTTAATCTTGAGTGATTGTTCTCCATTGATCGTAATAGAGAATTACTCCACATTCTACATCCACGCTGTACACTCTAAATCTGTCTGTCCTTTGTCTCCGTCGGTATATTTTCATTCAGTCTGAAATTGTCAGGTTTGCGGAATGAGATTTAATACTTTAGCTGTCAGGCAGCCGACTGATACCGATCAATCTCTGGGAAGGCGGCAAGTGTAACGGGACATGGGCTGGTTCCCACAGAGAATCAGTTGGAATACTTATCCACAGCATTTCAGCTGGTTCCGAATGGATGCTACAAACACAAAGCACAAACTGTGTGATACACTTGAGTTGAAACGCAGGAGACTGAAGCTCCCATAGGCTTGTCAAGGATGGGATAGTTCCCAAAAAGATGTTTTTTTTGTCAATGTACAACAGTCATATGTAACTTCTTAAAACCAGGAAGCTGTACTGCAATGGCTTTTCAAGAGATCGTTTCGATAAATCTGATAAACCCAACACTCCCGGAGCAGGAATGCATGCAGATGCACAATATCAGCATCAGCCTCACTATGATCGCAGTGATGAATAGTATAATTTACATAGAGTGCTTATTACCTAGCAGTGATAAATAAACAAGGTCCTCCTTACTGAATAAGATCACCAGTCATACATCACTTGACTTATTGTGTGTACATAGTGTTAAAGTGTCATTACACCACTCTGTAATATGATTAATGTCATTACTTGGAGATAGATTCACCTCAAGACTCAAAACTTGTTGATTAAAGGTTGATTAAGATTAATCATGGTGGAAAATGAATAGTGGAAAAAGAGACAATTTCATTATGTACACTCTAAGCTGTTATGCAAGGATGTTAATGACAAAGTGTTTCTGGAAACATACATAATGGGATTTTTTACATAAGAAGTATGAGGCATCTCTGCATCAGTTTTCACGTGTGTATTATGATATGAACAATGTTTTAGTGTGTGTGGAGGGTCATGGTGGATTGCCCTAAGACAGGCGCCCATGGAAAAGCCGCCATGTTGATTCAGTTCAACTTCATGCCGGCTTGAGCTCTCAGGGAGATTACACTCAGGAGCACTGATTAGTCATGTTGCCTTGGTCCCAAAAAGGCTTTGTTCAGTCAGTCAGTTCAGTTTATTTTCAGAGGCTCACACACATACAGAGGCATACAAACACACATACATAGACAACAGCTGTATCTTGTATCTCACTCATGGTAGTACTCGAACGGACAACAGTGCGAAAAAAGAAGAAAAAAAAAAGAAAACATAGGATGTGCAGTTGTATCCAGTGTATGAGTTGGGATGCTAATGCAGGACTCACACGTATGTGCTGGACGCTTCAACAGAAATGCTTCTCATTCACCTTGAAAGGAGTGATGTCATGCGATCTCGAACCTCATCGTGGTTCCGTTGTGTGCGCTTTTCTTGCGCCAGCGCAGGCATCAATACCCAAGAGCGGGTCAACCAAATCACGTTAATGCAAATACAAATCCTGACCGACTTCAAACGTTAAAATAAAGGCCTGGAGAGAGGGGAGGCTGCGTCAGCTGGTGAACCTGGTATGTGGTCATCTGGTTGTGAAGTTTAGTTTGACAGCTAGCGTGGCACGTCAGCACAATCGACGGTTACGTTGTGTGCCCCAAGCAGGAAAATGGGATTGGTTGTTGTTGCTGTTGTGATGATCACATACCAGTGTCAAGCACGCCCAGTATGAAATGTTAGAGCATTGCGTACATGTCAGTCCTATGTCAGTTTATTTATTTTTTTTTCATGTTATTGAAGGTTTCCTGGTCTGGGTTTTCTTTGTGTGTATGTGTGTTGCCTTGTCCCTGCTGAGTGCCACAATCGACTACCCCACCCACCCGACTCTGTATTTAATGAACGACTTGGTCAACGCCACGCGGTCGTTTTACCCTCAAGGTTGAATGAGTGCTTCGACTCATTCAGTCTGTTTTTTGGAAAGTCTTGTTTTTGTACCTGCCCGCCTGATTCCTATAACCACAGTTCTTGGTCTTCTCAGGATCATCTACCTATCTACCCTGATGTACAGCAGTGCAGTCTACAGCACATACTGCCAAAAGGTCAGAGGACATATTAAGAGTCTACTTGCAGAAAAGTAACTCAGCAATCAAGTCAATTTTTTTATTCAGGTATGAGGCAGCAGCCAAAGGGCTAAATAAAAGTTTACATTGTCAAATTTGAATGTAACTGCTCCAAAAGTATAAGCCAAGACAAGAAGTTAAAGTGAGAGGCCAAGTAAGCACTTATTCAATAAATACAATCAATAAATAAACTGAGAAATAAAATAAAAATCTACAAACTGCAAATGTACACATTTTTAATATTAATGTAACCAATTATCACAAAAAAACTGTACTAGTGTAGTCATTACACATTTAAAAAAGAGATGTATTACCAAAAATGTATAAATAATTATATTACAAAATATGACTTTGGTCATGAAATCAGTTGTAGTCTTTCATGTAGTTTGGTGTTCACTATTTAATAGTTTAGCTGTGAATTAAAAATATATTTTTAGGTGATCACACATTTCTGCTTCTTCTGTCAAAGAAAACTGATTCTACGCAAATATCTTTACATAAGGGAATGAATTATCCCCAGCGCCAACTGTGGACCACAACTGCAAAAGCTAACTTGATATGACACAAGATGCTAAAAAACAAACATGCATGGGATGTGCACGTGCTGTTTATTCACCCCAGTGGGGCTATGGAAAGTCACTCTTGCAAACTAGCAATCGATTGCCCATTAGTTAGAGAAACTAATGTGTATCTGAAGGTGCCAGTCTAATCTTTAATGTGCACATCATGCATGGATTATCTGTTCATTAAAGTGACAGAAGAGCTGGCAACAACCCCAGTAGAGCAGCTCCTCCGGTCTCCATTTCACCTCTCCCTCAATGTGTTGGCATGTATATGGACTTTTGGTAGCCTCGCAAACACATGACTGTTGTATGTAATCAGTGGCCATTATTAGAAAGAGGGAACACTCATTAATGGGAACATTTCAATCTTTTTCCTTCTCTCAGACAGAGAGAGAGAGAGAGAGAACCAACCAAGGGCACTTGTTCTTATTAAAATGATTACAGAGCAGCAATTAACCAGACTGACGACACTATCACCATTCCCAACCAATCAAATGGCCACAATAAAACAATCTTTATTCGCGGTTACACAAGAGGGAGTTATTAAGCAGGCTGGGAAATAATTACTTAATAATTCTGGGTGATTATGGCCAGGATAGATTCCAAGCTTCCAGATTCATTAAAGGACCAATCAGTCTCATGTTTAAACATATAAATAAAAAAGAAGCATTTTTGTCTGTTGTCAACTGAACAAGTGATGTTTATAGCTCTTTCATGTTATATTTTGAATTTTGTTTCGCATTTAAAGTGTTGGCCGGAATGCCTAGGTACCTCAAAATTAAATTTACATTATGAAGGCAATGATGTGCTTATAAGATGATTATGGATGCATGACAGGATATAATCTATTTTTTTTAATATATAATTAAATACATTAGGCCAAGTTTATGCTAGTTGATTTGCCTCTGACAGGTTAATAAGAATTTGCCAGATTTTAAGATTTGTGATGGTAAACTGAGAGAATGTGTGTAATGTTTCGGAGGAGAGAACAGGAGACCAGCTGACGGAACCGTGGCAAAATGTGGTAGAAAACTCTCAGCATTTCTTTTTGTCTTTTGATTCACCCCACGCATGGTGAAAACAACACTTTTAATGGTAGTATAATGGTATAAGAAAACTCTGCCACTAGGAAGTCAAGTACTTACTGGCAGGAGTGTATATTAAGATTTGTTTCAGAATCAAATTGGAATTCAACCATGGTTCACTATTATAATATCCAACTGGTGCTTTATTGTATACCCAGCATGATGTGTTAAGGTATTAACCTTTTAGATGGCCTCAAAAAGTCCTGGTAAAAATTAGAAATGTGCTCTGTTGTGCCCATTACTTTAACAGTGGTGTCACAGTGTCCTGACACAGCCTCAGATACACATTTATATCACTACAGCAGGGCAAGAATTTAAAGTACTGAAGGTATAACGCAACATTTTTTTTTGTTTAATTTCCATTAAAAATGTGATCCCGAACACTTACATTTTGAGAAAAAAAACCCACCATAAAGCATTTGGAAACTGTTCTACAACTTGACAGTTTGACATTTCGTTCTTCTGCGATTGCTTTCAATTCGGATTCCATTCACCCCATCAAAAACCTGTACCGTGCAGAGGATGAAAGTTTGGATGGTGTAAGGTTTACCTGAGGTGCCAGGTATAAAAGAGAGACTTTGTGCTTGATAGGTTACAGGTTGTAATTCGGGTTGAGCAAGGGAATGAGTAACACTCGTGTAAAAGTTTGATGTATGGTTGACCAGAGCAACACACTTATAGGCACAAATACCCCTGCCACTGTCTGTCTGTCTTCGATGTTTGTACTATATATGATTCGTGTTATTGCTTTAAAATTAAGCACGCTATATTTTGAGTCGCAGATATCAATTCAACAATCAACATATCAAATCAACAGAATCTAAAAGTTGAGATTACACTCAACATATCTACTTTCATTTGATGCATGTTTTCAACAACATGTATGATAACTGCAGTGGCTAAAATTGATGTGACACATTTCAAATTTTCTCCAGTCCTTTAATACAGCAGCTCCCCTCCCCGTCCCCACCCATGCACTTTTCAATGGCCCGATCTCTCTCTCTCTCTCCTTCTCACTCACTTTCGGGGAGGTGAGCAATTCTGAAGAAGGCAAAGTGATTCCATTCTGTAGGCTAGTTATTAAATTTGTTTGCAAATATCTGCCCCTCTCCGCGCCAACTCTCTGCCTCCCCCCTCCCTTCCGTCTTTTCATCCCTCCCTGCTCTTGGCCCTCTGCCACACTCCTGACTGTCATCAACATTCAGACCAATAAACCTCAAATAGCAGTAAGAAATGGAGAGAGGCAGGCCAATGGAAAGACAAAGAAAGAGGGAGCATAAGCCAAGAGAGAGATCACAAAATAGATTATTTCCTTGGAAAATACCCCACAGCTATATTCTAATACACGAAGCAGTCTTTAATAATCTCCTTTATTGCAGCAATTTGTAACCAAGCCCCTTGGACGGCACTGGAGTGTTGGAAGCGAAGGAGAGAGTTGACTGGTGAAAGCCAGGCAAGATTACACTGATGAAGAAGGCTGGCTGAACCCAGCACTTCTCGTACATCTATTAAGTACAGTGCAAGATGAATATTTATACGGGCGGTAGAGTGGAGAGCAGGGAGTACACACAGAGTCGCATCTCTCTCTCTCTCACATGTGCCACAGGCAAACGTACAAAAGAACAGAAAACTGCCGAATTCTGCTATTTTGCACAACACATGACAAGGTGTTCATATGTAAAAGTTTACCCTAATAATGACCTAATGACTCCAGAGGAATTGATGTGGGAGTGGAGCGGGGATGACACCAGCCAGCACAGAAATGCACGCCCACCCCACTGACAATGAAAATTGGTGGACAAGTGAAATACTCGTGCAACAGACTGGAGCATCAGGCAGAAAGAAAGGATGCCCGAATCGCTGCACCAGTGGAGATCACTGACGAAGAACAGCTAGCGACACATCAGAGGTTAAAAAGGCAGATTTACGCCACATTACGCCTCACTTGACAGGGCAGGAAATCTTACTTGAGAGCTCAGTCAGGACGCAATGCTGGCCTCTCGTAGTGTGAATGGGGTTTACACATTTATTGTTATCAACTGGCAAACTTGTCTGAGCTTCCCTGACAATGGCAAACAGTCTACAACAGTTCTGCCTGCCTGCTCAGAACGGCTCCCCGCCGCTGGAACGCACACAGCTGAAGCAGAAACTACTGGTGTTATGTTGAATTCTGCCTGCCTGCAGAGGATGGTAATCACTGGTGTTCTACATAATGTCATGTACACTTGTTATTAAAGGTAGTTTAAGATAAATTTTAAAAAAAGTGAAGGTGACATAAAGTAGTATGACAGACATGATTTAATGCTGTAATCTGGAAGGAGGAAGGTGAGGAAGAGTGAATGATGCAGATGATCAACAGGCTGGGAGTCATTTAGACTTTTACCACACCATCATTTATGTTATATCCCTCTGCCCCCACTAAAAGTCATATATATAAGCGTCCATAATCTTGATCTCCTGCAGTCACATCACAGATGCCTATAGGGGTTAACACCACACAGAACTCACGAGATGGGAACTGCAGTTTCAAGGTCTCTGTTCAGTATGTTCTTGTCATACTGGTTGCTCAGGGGCTCGAGATCCAATCTTGTATTTACCAAACTCCGCACTTTCCTCATAAAGAAGTAATGACAATAGTGAGTGAAAAACAAATGCATTTTTTACATTTAGTAGCGGTGTGGGCCCATGTATTCATTGATTGTACTTTACTGCATGGCCTTGTATGCTTTCTGTGTGTGTGTGTGTGTGTGTGTGTGTGTGTGTGGGAGGGTGGGTGGGGGGTTGGGTGTGGATAGTCTATTATTACTCGTTTGGCCTGTAGTCGTGCCTCACATGCACAGTGGTGTCGGATTTGAGTGGAATTGTGCACTTGGCTAAAAAATAATTCACGAGAGCCTTTTTACTATTTAATCGGGTGCCATTGATTATAACATTTTGCCCTTATCGTGGTGTGTTTCGTCAGTTGAACTTTGGATGCCTATCTTCTCTCTTTTATTCATGGCTTGTGTTCATGGCTATCAGCACCATGGGTTTACGTGTATGTTGGTCATCGCTCTTCGTTTCCTAAGGTGGTGAAATGCATGCATTTGACTACTGTTTCCAAATTGCTACAGCAACAATTCATGTAGGCCATGGTTTTTACATATGATTTATTTTGGCCGTGGGAGTCGGACATTCCCCTGCTGTCTAGACCATTCATTAGGGCCGATAATATTGGTCATTATATGAGCCTTTCACTGACATATTGGTTTCGGCCTTCATGTTTGCCAATATGCTCCAATATGAAACCTTTTATTTTACAGAATAAAAAATGCAGAAAAGATGTGGATTTATGAAAAAGATTAAATATAACATTTGAAAATGCTGATATGTTTGGCCTTCTCTGAAGGCCTAAACAACTCTGAGTGTTTCTCTCGGACAAACACATTGTCTCCTAGATTCCCAGTGTCATTGACGTCTGATTATGACTATTTATCTCCATACAACATAACATGTAACCGGTTTCATTGTAATGATATAGAACAAATGAGACTCAGTTATGCTTCATAGTCAATGGATGAAGCACGCTTTTGAGGACACCATGTTTCCAGCTCTTTTGATAATATTAGTTCCAACTAGAATGGCACTCATAAACACTTAGAAGTGCATTATAATGACAACCCCCTCACCCCCCAAAGGAAAGAGTATCCTCCTCAATTCAAACAGCTTTTGTGGTAGGTTGAAATGAAGCCTTTGCCACAGGTACATCAGACTCCATCCCTGCTGACAGCCCGGTCAGGATGAGAGGAAATTGACAAATAAAAGTAAAAAGGGAATGTGGGATGAGAGGGGTTTGAAGAGAGGTGAGATATATGAGAGAGCTGTGCTAAACCACTTTTCTCGCCTGAAATCAAAAGTGGAGTGGTTTTCCTTTCTGGTTGTTATAGGTAAGATATGAGGCGGGCTATGCACTCTGACAGGGTAATGCACATGGCTGCTAACAAACAAACACACACACACACACACACACACACACACACACACACAAAGGCAAAGAGGTACACAAGCAGACAGGTGTGTATTTAGGGACAGGTGCAAACAAATAAACATGCACAAACCTGCAGCACCATGATACATAAAGGTCGTTTCAACACACACACACACACACACACACACACACACACACACACACACACACACACACACACACACACACACACACACACACACACACACACACACACACACACACACACACACACACACACACACACACACACACACACACACACTGCAAAAGTATAAGTAGCAGTTTTAAGTGATGACAAGCATGAGTGTACATGAAGATGTGCATGTGTGTGTGTGACCCAGGCAGGAAGGCTGAGGGTTAAGAGAACTGGTTAATGCAGCCGGTTAAATATCTTGGGTGACGTTTGATTCATGTCCCTGAACTTGAGGAAGAGAGGAAAGTGCTGAGTATGAGAAAAAGAAAATATGAGGAGAAGTAAAAAAGGGAGAAGTTTGGTCATCTCAATCTCCTCTAACTTCATGTTTACGTCACATCTTTTCGATCCCTTCTCTCCTTCTCTCAGTGCGTCTCAACACAATAGTGTTTATTTTACACAATTCACCCAGTCTGTTTTAATGTGTTAAACTTGAGATGTTTTACGTTATACATTAATAGTAATTACTAATCGATTGGTCTCTTTGCCAATGTAAAAGTTAGTTCTATAAAGTGTTACTCCATTCAAATTCTTGGTGTAAAACAATGCTTCCCCCTTTTACTATTTTCAGAATAAATCAAAGCTGAAAAAGGGGGGAGCATTGTTTTACACTATATATATATATATATATATATATATATATATATATATATATATTAGGGGTGCAACAATACACATATTTAAAAATAAAAATATGAAGGAAAATTTGCAGCTCAAAATAATTTCATCACGACAGGAATAGAGTTTACAGCAGCGTGCTGCCATTTCTTTCAGGCAGGGGATTTAGTTACGGGGGTAGGAATGAAGCAAAATAAACAGCAAACTACAAACTTAGAGAGAATGAACAAGAAATGCGAGGGAGAGTATGCAAAGAGATTTTAAGGCATGAATGCAACGGCATAAGGATCACTGATCAAGACACTGATGCAGCGAAAGACGGGAGATGGTGAGGGAAAAAGTGAGAGGATGTGGATTAGATGTGAAGGATTTAATGAAAGCAGGCAAAGTGGAACGAGTAAAAAAAAAAGAGAGAAGATATCTGGGCAGTGATGAGGAGGCAGTGGGTAGTGCACCCAGGCATGGCTCAGGGGCCAGGAATCGGCAGTAAACATTTAGTGAGGCACAGATGAAAGTCCGTGGGACTGTCGGACACTAGATTGTCTCCTCTCTCTCCTTTTGAGCTGTGCGCTGAGCCGCCCTCCGCCTTTTTTTTTAGGGAGTCGTCTGCCAAATTGGATCAATAAGTAATTAACACTCCGGCTCTTTGCTGGTAAGTTCTCTTCCTTCCTTTCTCTTTTACTCTGTCTCTCAAGATTGCCCCTTGGACACGGACAAACACCCTTGCTCGCACAACATCAAGTACAAACACACAAACATGGACCGAAAGAAAGGGGTGAGAGGTTCAGCCATGCGCAAATTTACACACACTTTACATCTTGGGGGCCTCTACTGTGCTCATGGGGCTTGTGAGTGCAGGCAGCGCGGGTATCAATTCCCCGCTGTCTTGAAAAAGGCTCTCTGTTCCGTCCGAATACCCACCGACTCGGTCTCGTGTTGGCAGGACAAGCAGGGCGAACCGTGCTTGACCAGTTTAGCTAAAAATAAAAGCATGAATGACAAGCATCGGAGGCGCGTGCTGTATATACAGTACACCAATCAATGCTAACTTTGGTTGTGGTGACACTTCATCATTAAGTCTTTTATACCATAAGATGGCGAATGATTGGTTTATCATATATATAAACGATAAGTACCAGAGCGATATGCAGCATCGGTAGGAGTAGTAGTACCATTAAAATCTTAATGATTCGATTTAAATATTATGAAGATTTCCAATAAAAGTGATTATTTCCCTCATACTGCACGTTTGATATGTTTCCTGTAAGTTCAGGAAAAAGTGAAGATGTCCAGGCAGACGGCAGCAAAATGCAGGAGAGAGACTTTCAGGCAAGGGACTACAAGCGGCACAAGATGACGAGATAGGACCGGCCCTAAATTGAGAGAGAGATTTGTAACTACAAAGATCAGAGCGGCATTTACCACCTGTTGAGGTCAGTTGGACTCTCTCAGGGTCAAGTCGCAGCCTGTTACACATCAGTGTCAATGCCCTGCACACACTGACCAAGACAATTAGGTGAGGCCTTGAGATATCTGCAATTGGATAGATAGGAGTCGGACATGAAATGTTAGAAGGAGAGAGACAGGTGAAGACATATGCTAACAGGGAAAAGATTACAAAAAATAAAGAAAGGCAACAACAGTAAAGACAGAAAGACATGGAGAGAGAGAGAGATGAGAGATAACAACAGCCTGGGGACAAGCGAGGATTGATGTGTGAGGATTCATTGCGGAGCTCCGTCATCAATCCTATTGGCTAATCAGATGTATGGCTGAATTATTGATGAGTGAAGCTCATCAATAATTGCAGTTATGCTCCTTTGGGCCACAGACCATAGAGGCGGAGGGAATCAGAGCGAGTGGCTCAAAAAGAACATTCACCCAGTCATAACACTCACAGACACACTGAAATAGAAGGATATAGAAATATAGAAATAAAGAGTAATTTAATTCATGAATGAGTCCATACACACTGAAGCATAGAATACAAATGTAAAAAAAACTACATCTTTGTATACACAGAATAATTAATATTGACTCATATTGAACTCCTTTCCCCTAATCTAGGTCTGCAAGTTCCACTGTATATTTTATGTTCTAACTTTAATCTTGGCAGAAAAAGCCAGTTGTACAATATATTTTCTCCCTTTGTAACATCTATTTGGAAAGTGTCAAATAATATCAAAAACCAGCTGCAATGCAAAATGTACAGTACATCATCATCAATATGAAGCATACTAACTGTGGGAGGGTGGAAGTCATTATGCACCAACTTTCTGGGATTTGTACAAACCACTTAAACATACGAGAGCTCAAAACACGCCAACCCATCCTCAGATTCAGAAAAAACTATGATGACCTCCTTGAAACCCAAACAATGCCATCCTCTAAATCAGGGTTTGGGAACCTCTGATCACAGTTAAGCTTGTGAGACATTTCAAAAACATTTCATAGACATTTCATGAGTCGGCATTATAAGATAATGGCATTCAAAAGCAGACTAATGTATCGTTTCCACCTGTATGCCTATTGGAGTCGAGGTCAGGGTAAACACAACATGGACAATGGACAACTGATTTTTTTAAAGATAAGCCTGTGTGCCTTCTTTGTTGGGGCACGGATGCAGTGATGTAAATTGTTCAAGTTTCATGCCTGGCGTTGTAATGGTTAGGGAGTTTTGGCAGCGTCATTTCACAAAAGTCCAAGAGCAAAAGTAGATATCTAAAGAGCACACAAGAGCTAGAAGAACTATAAAAAGTAAAATTGCCCCCAAGTGCCAGCTTGAGTATTTGGCAAGTTGCAAGTATGGTGATACTGGACGTATTGTATATGTTCACAGACAACATATTTTTGTTCTGCCAGAACATTCAATCAATCTTGCAGTACAATATCCATTTGTAGCACAGCATTACTGCACTGTCTTATACATCTGTTCATCACTATACCTTGTTAAGGTTGAAGAGAGGCTATCTGGTTCAACACAGGAAGTGTGTTTTCAGACAAAATTTGTTAATTTGCATTCAACCGAACCAAAATAGTTTCCCAAACCTTAACCAAAGCACTTTACTTGCCTAAACCAATAACCACAGACGGGACGATGCAAACTCTGGTGCAATTTGTTTGCCCATAATCCACCACGACCACTTCTGAGCAAATCTGCTACCATTAATAAATGTAGAGCTTCACTCATTCAAAAATGATGCTCCCTCTGAACACAATCGAGACTGTGATTATGCTTCCTTGCAACATAAGACGTGGTTGTATTCGCATTTGCCCCCCCCCAATTCATTCGTTTAACGGTTAAAGAAAAAGTTTTCTTTTGTTTCTCTTTCAGTTGTTGCATTGCAGAATCATACTGACAATCTCACCTGAAAAAGTGCCACTTTAACTGAACTCTATAGTCACCTCCCCATTGAGTCGTCTCATTTTTGATTAACCTTTCCTCTTCCCCCAATGATTCTTCCGATGTTCCTCTCTCTGGCTTAAATACTCCGATGTTGAAAAGGGGTCCACTGTGCTCAAAAACACTGCAGGGCAGCTTGTAATGAGGAGCCGTACACATTACTCCAGCCTGGTCTTCTCTGCACTGGTGTTCAATTCGTGCTAGGGCTGTTTTAAAAAGTGCTCTTCTCTTAATGTATAAAATATTACATGGTCTTGCTGCAGCATACTTAATGAACCTCATGACCCCTTACATTTCTGCGTGTGTTTTCAGATCTCAGCAGGGAGGCATCCTCGTTATCCCGAGAACTAAGACAACATCCTGAGGTAACACACGCACACACACACGTCCTCCATTAAATCTGTGTGTAATTGGTAGTTTAAACTGACTAACAAGGTGTCGGATAGTCTGAAAATATTTGCTATATTCGGGCATATTTTCACACCCGCTGAACAGTAAGGATGGTCGCCTTCTAAACGCATGAGCAGCCAGTTGAGGATCCTATCGCTACATTAGCTTATTGAACAAGATAACTCTAGCCTTCGCGAACGTTGGATGTGGAGCACAAACAGATGGCAGATGGCGCAAATCGCAAACAACGACCATAACATTTCAGGACATGGTCATTTTACGGACATGTTGATGAAATACAGTTCATAATTGAAACTCGCTGATAACGTCTTTGACCTGCTTAGATACCTTTCAGGTGTTTCCTCTTTCTTTTGAGATGCTCTGTGAGATCATTCACATACTGGTTTATGGTTGTATAAACCTTGTTCCCGATGATCTGCCTCAAACGCAATGACATTTTTGAAGCGGCAGGGTATTACGACTTATGTGGTCATTTTTAAAGATCGCAGACCTCTAGCGGTTGTTATGTAATAAGCAGCTACAGGTCATCGGTGGTAAAGTTTGTGTAGTTCAATGGATTGCTTGTATTCTGAAAATAATCGCCCTGATTCTCTGCCAAGTCACCGTTACCATGACCCTTATCTTAACAAGCTCATTAACCATGCTTCTACAACTATTTGAAAAAGTCCTTGTCAGAGGATTTAAATGACCTGAATGGTGAAATGGAGCAGCAGTAAGTCAGTAATATATCATGGAGTTAACAATGTAGAGCTATAAAAGTGATACATCAACCATTGGTGTGGTCAAATGTCAAGGCCCGGTCAGAAACGTCACCTACATTACTGAATATTTGACTTCACTGAAGATAACGGAGAGCCGATCCCAGCTGACATTGGGCGACAGGCGGGTCACAGCCTGGGCCGGTGTGCAGAGAGCGAAAAACAACCATCCACTCTCACATTCACACCTGCGGTCAATTTAGCCAGTGACTGTGTTTGCCCTCAAAAATACTGACTTTGTCATGGGGGAACCAAAATCCAATGCAAACAAAATAGGCCCCAGAGCACAACCCTGAGGGCAAAGCAAAGAAAACTGTCTCCGCTGTGCATCATAACCATGTGGAGCCCTTTTACCCGAGCACAAGGACAAGCAAGGTTGGGCCCACGAGTATCTGTGGCAGGGACCTTTCATGCTTCACGTGGACTCCAGCCATCGTTTTTCTGGCCGTCTTCTCTCAGAATATGTCAGATCTTTTTATGGTGCAGGCACCAGCAGGGGTCACTATGGTGACTGGCATATAGAATAAACACATGGGATATGTCTGTCATTGAGATGAGATGTTGAACACAACAAACAGAAAAGCCCACTCTTACAACTGTGTGTAGATGTCAGTGTTTTCATCTCACAAGGCTGCAAATTCAAAAACTTGCCAACTATACTAGCACAGATCTCAAAAATGCAAAAAAGAAAGAAACCATCAGGTAGTGTTATAAAGAGGCTTCGGCAACTTCTGCCTCTATAAAACTTTTCCTGGGAGATAATTTTGCTTAATTTGTCGGGCCTAAGAACAGATCTGCCAACTGCTCTCCAGGGTAAAGAGGAACATATGTTGTCAGTAACAACAAGTGAATACTGATTCTGGTACCAGCCTGACAAAGCAATTTCTGATGGGAGATTAGGCAGCTGCACGGTCACATTAACAAATACTAACAAGCACTTTCATAATTAGGACACATTTATAAAATACAGGAGATGGGGGGGAGATATGTTTAAAGTTTAAAGTGACAGTGATCAATATTTTTTAGAAAAACAATGGATAAAATGAATGGACGGTTTCTAGACTCTAGGATTTTTGATGTATCTGAGCTCTGGACACACGTTGAAACGTGTTTCAAACTGAAGGTCAAAAAGATGAAAAGTGGAATAAATACATTTTTCAATGAATGTGGACTATATACAAAATATGCTTATGCATTACTTTGCCATAAAATGCATGCATGCACATGCCTGACGTTTTCCTTCAGTTGCACAGCATACAAAATCATACTTCCCCCAAGAGTGAGCAGTTCAACCTCCAAACCTGAAAGGACTGTACAGTTGATCGACTCCCTTCTCACTATTTACTTTTCTCGTATGAGTTCTGTGACTCCGGCTTAACTCGCTGACCCTCAACTCAAACCTCTATATTCTTCTGAATCTTAAATCCAAAGACTGACTTCTCTCTCTCCATCTCTCTCTCTCGCTGCCTCTCTCTCCAAATGGAAGTTGAAATGAATCTGAATTAATGAATATCATTACAGCCTCTTAAATAGCTGCACTGTATTACTAACCCTTCTCGGCTTTATCTCCCTCTGCACATGGGTCCCTGACAACCAAACCTTTCTGGAAGATACAGATAGAATGGGCTAACTTCTGTTTTACTCCCCCCCCCCCCCCCCCCCCCCCCATCCAAATGGAAGAAAATGCTCACTCTGTCTTTCAGCGGTCGAGCAAGGCATGCCATAATGAGTTTTGTGCTTAACGATGGTAGTCTAATGCCAGCCGACATGTTTTTACTGCTGATATCAGTGTCCTACAGTCTGTTCACTTTCAGGCAAGATGAGCCACCCAGTGAATAACATTTTACATTGTTTTAAAATGGGCTTGATATTGTATGTTTGTGTTTTTCCTTTTTCCCCCTACGGAGATGGTTGAATTATGAATTGAATTTTCTTTCTTTGAGGATTCATTTGCCACTTATTTTCAAGCAGCCACGAGTTGTTCTTCCAAAAAACACCCCAAAAAACAAATAGCACTTTTCTAAATAACATTGCAAATTGGTCTGCCAAAATTGGAGTCCTTAAATATTATTTATCGGAATTGATATTATCTGTTTATTTGAGGACGGGGCAATGAGTATTATTCAATGTTTTCTCAAAGACAATTTAAATGTACTTGAAATTAAAAAACACAATCTTCTGTAAGTATAACATGATGAGTGACAGTCATTAGTGAGAGTCTTTTTTTTTAAAAAACTATTTTTTTTTATTTTTAGTTCACTGGAGAAAGTCATTAATGCTTTTACCAAGTCTGACTGTTTCAAAATACTTCAAACTACAACATTAGTCCACAAACTTAATGAAATTACACATAACTGCTATTCTATGTCAGGTTCAGAATTTATTTCAAGTTTGTCCTGCTCAACAATATATATATTTTTATATATATAAACTATTAAATCAAATTGTACATAATTGCACATATTCACAAGTCCAACAACTCTCTAGCCTATAGGTTATCATTGCCATCAGATATTTGGTAGTACATTAAGCCCTGGTAAGATAAGAAATGCCTTGAAATTAAATGCAGATATGGGGATATATTACTATATGACTGATTTGACTGATTAAATAATATTGACATGAAGTATCTTTTCCACAATCTCTTAACGGGACATAATTATGCATAGCGTCTTGAATTGTCCTAGATTCCGTCATATTCTATAATCGCAGATTGATCATATCAAGCTTGAACTTTAGATTTTTCACTAAATTGGGATTTGCTGAACACGTGCGTTTCTGTGTGCGCGTGCGTGTGTGTGTGTGTGTGAGTGTGTGTGTTTTTCTTCCTCGCTCCTGATCAATGGCCCCTGCCTGTGCTTCAGCTGTCTTGTAATTACAACACTGTCTGCGACGTCTGAGTGTTTAAAAGATCAAACGCCGTCTCCATCCTCTCACGAGGCGCAGATCTAAGAGGAGTCAATTGTTTCTGTAAAATGTCACGTGTGTTGATGCCACGCAATCTTCTTTTTTTTTCCTTCTTCCCCAATCACTTTTTTTATACCCTGTTTGGCTTTGTGTACGGGGAACGAACCAGTAAAATGTCACCGGCACTCAGAAGTGATATTGAGCAGAGGACAGCAGGTGGGATAGGTCGAGGAGGCGAGACAAGCACGCTAGCAAGTAAACAAGACTGAGAGAAAAGGAAGACCAGCAAATGTGGTGTGAAAGGTAGGTGTGACAGCATATGGCTATTGAACAACTCTGGCTTCCACACAAGTTGAAGTGATTAAAAAGTGTGCAATGAAATTGCATACTTGATTAAATCTTTTTTTTAAATTAATATTTACACTTGAATCAGTCAGAAATAGTTTTGCTGATTGTGGACTGGTCATAGGCTTAATCAGAGAGGCGGCCGGACAGGCTGTTTGGCAATCAGTTCATGATTTGGAGAAAACACAACACGGTGTAATGCATCATTTTGGAACACACACACATTACCATGGCTAGACACGTACGCCGCAACTTCACATGGAATTTCGGCGTTAAAGCAAAATTGCACAAGTTACCTGAACAAAGCGAAAATCGCATTTTGCCAGGTCCGGACTCAACGCTCGCTGAATGAGGCCCCACTGCTGTACGCTGCCCACGTCATTCTGAGGCAGCAGCTGAGCGAGGCATTGAATCCCATTTAGGATTGTGGCAGCGATGACCATAAGAATACTGAACCCTAAGGAAAGAGCAGGAAGCAACGCAAAACTCACAGTGATTCTAGAAAAAAACGACTCACAGATCGGACTGTTTCTAATACCCTCCCGCTTGTATTTCTACAGCTAATAAAAGGTATTGTCGCTTCAACATAAACGTGTGTCATGTTTTGGGATACCGGCCGGGACGATTGATGCTGTCATTAATCCTGGGAGGAAAGTGTGCAATCACGGCTGTATGTGTGGTTCAGTGACATCGTAGACCAGATTAGTACGTGTGCACAATATACCTTTGAGGTGTGGAGATAAATTAGTCCAGAGAAATGCAATGCATAGGGCAAATTTACATTATACAGACACAGCAATACAGCTACAAGGATACATATTATGCTTTTTCAGTGATCATTCCCCTTTCCTCTAGTGTGTCATATAGTTTATTTCAACATGTAATAGGTCTGCAAAGTTGAATAGCCCAAAGTCAAGGGAGGACAGAGGAGTTGCAGGAACCGACAGCATGAGGAAACTGAGGGGTTTCGGGAACATTAGAGCACAGTAACCTTTTCAAGTAATAACCCAAATCAAAATCATGAACCTGAATATAAGAATATATATATATATATAACGAACAGTTTTTCCATAAAGCCAAGCTATATACAGAAAAGAGCTGTATTTATACATGCAAGATTACTATTATCTCCTGTGCGTACAGTAGTGCAAGGGTGCATAGAAGGACACATTTTTGCTGGAATAAACCATATGCACAATAATTGGGGCATAACCTTCTCCAGAGGAACCTAATCTGGCCTTGGTTCCGACACAATTGGGCCAAATCTCTCATCAGTTTTCTTCAACATGAAGCAGTATATAGCCATACAGCATATTCAAAGAACGGTTAGAAAACTCGGCTACACCTCAATATCAACCATTTACACCCATGTGAATCACAATGAAAACAACAAGCAACTAAATCAGCATATCGCGCGAACACACGAGAAATTGAACATGTCCGATATGTCCACACGTGACAGTTGTGATATTCCAAGCTGACAACACAAGCTACATATCAACTGAGAGCTCCGAGTTCACTGATTCCAATAGTGTGTTTATTATAACTGTCCGATCAACTGTCATCGAATAAGCTGCCGGAGAAGAAGGAAGAAGAGCAAAAAAAAAAAAAAAAAAAATGTTCGAATCAAAGAGTGACATCACACAAGGCTACCTGCTAAACATGAAGCTATGAAGCCACGCGGCATCTGCACAGAACGGGGAGACGCTCGGCTGCACGCCGGCGTCAACCCCCTTCACCGACACCAAACACAATTAAAACATCGAGCAACCAAGTCAGCATATCACACAGACACGACAACTTGACATGATAACACATCACCGATGTCAGCTTTGATAGCTGCTGCTACCAACATGCTAACAACGCAAGCTACACGTCATGCTAACTGCCCGGCCTCTGCAGATTCCAACGCTGTCCTAACTCTGACTCTCCGATAAACATTCAGCTGACCAGCCGCCGACCAATGTTCGTATCAACACAGCGACGCACATGAATCATGTCTTACCGTCGGAGTAGTCGCGGGAAAAGTTGTGTTTTGATCCATAAATCCGCTTCCGTTAGCTTAGCACAAAGAACGCTCGTCATTTCAAGATGTTAATCCGCCTGGTCCGTCCTCTAGACTACGCAGGCGGAAGTCGCATGTCAAATGGTGTTGGGGGAAAACGGCCACAGAGGGTTCGCTCTGTCACAGATAGCGAATGGTGTCCCTGGGAGGGATTTTGGCGCTGTCCGACGATTCTACTGGCTCTGACGGTTCTTTACACGTGTCAATCACCCAGCTTGACCAATGCGCTGCTGAGATACACGCATTTCTACTTTTAAGTTGAGTCTGTTCGAAGGTCTGACGACCACAACAAAGATCGTTTATGGAGAGACAGATGCTCACCCGTCTTCATTAAAACAGTTATATTAGATGTGATGCACACTGACTGACCATGTGCCTACTAAAGCCTGTAACTTTGCCCTGATTCACTTTATCAGGATGGAATTTGGCACAGATTATGTTCAGATGTTGTTCAATGGATTTCAAGAGGAATGGGCTTCATCTGCATTATTACATAGGAGATATTCACTCTGATTGTTTTTATTTTTTTCAGGCAGACATGAATTTTTTTTTTATGTTGTGTTCCATCTTCATTTATTCTGACCCAATAAAATCTACACTTGATTATTCTCACAAGTGTTACCTTTATATAGATACCAAGATTATTCATATAGCCCTTGTAGTTGCAGAGATATACTCTTTTCATTTTGGGCATGTCATTTTCGAGCAGGGACCTGCCAAAGGGGCCTGGAGCATAGCTAGTTTAGGTGTGGTAATGAGTAGATAATATTTATGTTGTTACATAATGTGTTCATAATGTGCTGTAATAAATGCATAAACAGGGACAATAATTTTTGTACTACAGTGTTATTGCAGCCAAACTGATAATAAACCAATGATACAGATCCCATGTACAACTCATTTGTATAAACAAACAAACAATTTTCACTAAAGTATGATGCCATATTCGGCTCATTTGACGTCATAAAGACAGTGAAAAAGGTGCTCACGTGCTCTTAGTCAACATTGTGTGGTGCTAAGATAATAAAGACGTGAGTCAGCTCATCTGCTGAGAACATGAGAATAAATATGGCGTGTGAGTGTGTGTTCTCGCTTCGTCACAGGTATCGTGAAATCTCCAAATCTGCTCTCTGTTTTTGGCAGCTGCTCCAGCTCATGTCAGATGGTCTATTTTTCACCTTTCCTTTATTCACTTCTCCGCACACTTCCTGTCTTATCTATCTCGCTCCTGTTATTTTTCTGCACTCCTTCCCTGTTCTTTCTTCAGTCAATAATAAGTGGAGCAGAAATTTGGTTAGTGGCATGAGGCTGGATGTAATCCAATAATGGGGAAACACCCACATATGCTGCACACTCTGTGAGGTTCTCACTCTCTCTCTCTCTCTTTCTCTCTCCCACACACACACACACACACACACACACACGTTCAAGGGAAACACAAAACACTTTTTGTTTTAGACTGAGCTTGTGCATTCCATGACACACCTCTGTGTTTGGTCCCAGAGGCAGTTAAGTTGCATTATACTGGCTAGTGCCGGGATGTTTGAGTGTTGTTTGTTTTCCCTCGGTATACACCAGCTGCAGAACTCCATCATCATCATTATCCAACCAGTGGGCTACAGAATGCTGATGACTTATGAAATTATAAAGTGTTTTGTATCTAAGTTATTGTGGTAATTGTCTGTGTTAACGTTATTGTATTTGTATTTATTTTTTTTACAGTAAATGAACAAAACCCCACCATCTCGTCCAGTGTGGTCTAAAAGTCTCGGGGAAAGTGGTGTTAACCTTTCAAATCCATCTTTATATGTCATAGCAGTGACAGAAAAAAAATGACGTGGAGACTATCGAGGTATTTGAATCAAAATGCAAAACATTCGCAGCAGTGATTGTTTCCAATCAGGTGTTATATCCACAGGGTGAGAGGCAAACAAGCACCGGCTCTACTATCTAACTATTGTACATGACTGAATCCATAGAGCCCCAAAGCTCGGTCATTCATTTCGGGCCAGCAGCTAACACAAACAACCCGAACATCAATTTCACCTCTTGTATATTTTATTATTCTGTTGCCAAGTAACTGTTCCGACTTCATGCAGTCAGACAGATTGTTGAGGGAACACATTAAAGCAAGCGTGAATTACCACACTGATACACATAGATCAGGAAGTACAAGCACTACCAGATGTATGAACATTGTGGGTCCTTACATGAACACACCTATGAACACACGAATGCATGGATGACTCTGGGACAAACTGTTTGTGTTTTGTTTCATGTGTTTTGTTTCATGCAGCAAAAGTCAAGTACTCAGGAAGTGAAGATGGGAAGGGGAAACCAAGATGTGGTGGCTGCGGCGGCATTTCTTTTTTAACTATCGTATCTGTTCACTGTGTTATCGCTCTTGTCATCGCTCACGCCTCTCATTAATCATTGCTACTTCTTCTCGAGCATGTGCAAGAATTTTTGGAAAGCGATTCGTGGCTCCGAACACGCCCCTGTTGACTCCGCGCTCAAAGAGCTCTCCGTTACTGCGTGACCCACACAGAAACGTGAGTCACGCGGAGGACGACTTAGCGGCAATGAGAGCAGATCAGAGCAACCTGTTCACCTATTACACTGTTGGATTATTTCCCTGGAAAGTCATTCATCACTCTAGATTAACTGCTGTGATCTGTTTACAAAGCACATCTGCTCAGTTGACTATTTATAGAGAACCACGTGAGACAGACAGACACACACACACATACACAGGTACTGTATAGGCCGGCCAAGTCTCTGATTAACTGGTTTACTTCCAGTGATTATAGCTGTATCATTTTAGGAAAGGTAGTTGCAGAATGATGCCCAGCTGTTACGGTGTTGTTACAAGGCAACTTCCACTGAAGAGAACCACTGTATAATCGAGGCATTTATTCGCATGGATATCATTGATGGTGGGAGCATCCAAAACAATGGTTTTAATGTAAAAATGCCTCTTGTATCGAAGGACCGTTCCAGCATTTTCAGTCTGCAGTATTTAAAATATGTGTTCGGCCATTGCCATCCATACTGTCACAACTCGTGATAGATTACCTGCCTTCCTGGCAGCAAAGGTGATACGGCCACTTGTGATTCATGGTTCGCCCCCTGCCCAAGCCATTAGCCGGTTATTTAGAGTTTAATGTTATGTATGATAGGGAATATCAGATGTTACAACCGGCCCAGTAGGAATTGCGTTCATAATGGATGACGCTGGACCTCGCAAATTATATCCTGAACCAAGGTCCAGTGCCAGTGGCAGGGAGCAGTGTGCCCTGTGTGTAGTGGGTGGACAGTAACACAGTGGTCAACGCGGCAGGTGTAGCATGAGCCGGGTGGCGAGAAAGCTGCAGCTTCTGTGCTTTCGTGCGTGTGTCTGCACAGGATGCATTTGGACCACTTGTGTTTCGGCAGAGCTCAATACACAATAACTGGAATTGCACCTAATGGCATTCCTGATTTTAATTCCAGTAACAGTCAATTTGACAGTTTGGGGGTCAGGTTGTCCACTGTCTTGGCGGGGGTTGATATCAGTTTAGTCTCTTTACACATGTTTTCCAGATCTGCCAGTTGTGTTTGCTTGCTGCGCAGGGACTTCTGTGGTGCGGTGGTTACACACAACCAAAAGATAAGGAATACAATTCCAGTATGCGCCTCCTAGAAAACCCCAAAGCTGAATTTACATGTTGTATCTTTTGACCTTCCTTGCCAACATTAGACCACAGTGAGGAAGAATTTTGTTCAAGGAGGAGTTCAGGAGCTTCATGGTGAGGACGGGACCAAAACATGCATATGATACAATGCACAAATTGCAATATACAGGGACACAATCCCATAATATGAAGCACACAATATTGCAAACTCAAATGAAATGCATGTCTTATCATGAACACATTTACTCAAACCCTTTCTGTCTCACTTTCTGACACACACACACACACAATCATGTATTGCATGAGGGACGGCGTTATCAGATCAGGGAGCTGCGCTTGTTCTCTTAGTACTAGCTCATCTCTGCTGTTGCTGACAAATAGCTGCGTTACGAAATAGGCAGGCATGGTATGTATGAGAGAAAGACAGTAGAATGTAGAACGGCAGAAGGGAGAGGACGGAGGGATGAGTGGCAGAACGCAACGAGAGAGGGCCCAGGGATGAGAGAGAAAAGTCGAAGTAACAATGAATGAGAAAGAAAGAAATACAGACGGCCAGAGGGAGAGGGTATAAGCGGGAAACCCAATCTGTGAGTTGATGGGGCTCCTCAGCACAGCGGCAAAATCAATTTGACTGGTGCTGCCTCTGCTCTGAATGAGGGGCAAGGATGATGGAGCTGGAGAGGGAAGAAGGTAGTGGAGATGGAGAGCAGGATGGCTGGACAAGGATGAGGCTGGGCAGTCTGCAAGAGTGTGGCAATAAACAACAACAAAAAATGGGTGGAAATAGATAGGAGAAATATGAAGGAGGAGAAGAGGAAGAGGTCAGGGCGGGGACAGCAACCAGGGAGAATATAGAGGCAAACGGGCGAGAGACAATATAACACATGCCGCTCAATTGATCTTTACTTCTGGATGTGAATGGAGGGCAACTCCGAGATATAGAGTCAATAAAGCTAAAGAGAAAGAGGAAAACATGTCCTACATAATACAGTGTGTAGCTGTCAGGTGCCGACACACGCCGGGGGATTAAAAACAGAACAAACCAAAGTGGGTTTTAAGTGACATCAAACGCGAATGAGCTACTACACAACGCGTCGTTCACTCCGTTGCTCTTTGCTCCCCGTAATATTTGGAAGTAAAATGAATGGAAATGAATGGATCTGTGCTACTTCAACCTAACGAAAAGTCAATTCTAAGCTCTGAGCCACTTAATGTATTACTCTGCTCAAAAAAAGGAACTATACCGCATAACTTTAAAAAATGTCACTCGTACACTTCGGCTGCCGACGTGAATGTAAATGTACGAGCCGTCTAGCTGACGGGAGTAGAATTTAAATGTCACGTAAAGTCCGTGATGGTTGCGTCTGCCTTGTTTTCACACCTCGTCAACGGCAGCGAATGTACACGCTGCCTTTTTTCTTAGGGCAAGGAAACAAAATACAGTAGCTGACCACCATTAAGCTTTCTACCCTCTGTGCCTTAAACACAATGGATTTACTGAAGTAGCACTTGAGCTAATTAGCTGCATAGCTAATTAGCTAATTGCCGAGGGAGGGCCAATGATGACCCTCATTTTGTAATCAACAGATACCAGCGTGGCTGGCGTCCGGCCGTTCTCCAAATACTGGCTTTGGCTTTTTTTTTTTGAATAGCATTCTGATCCACATGACTTCTTTATACTGTAGGTGGATCAGCACAATGACGTTTCCACGGGTCGGGGAAGGCCTATGATTATTTTTTGGGCCTTGCTGCCCATTTGTGTGTGATGAGTTGCATTGAGGCAAATGTGTGTTCCTTCGTGAGAAATGAAGAGAAAAGGGGTCATCTGGACCTAAGATGGCGACAGGCAGGCCTGTAGGCATTTGACACTGAGGGATTGCAGGAGGAGGATAACCTGTCTGAAAACATGACGTACAAAGCCGAAAACTTCTGGAATAATGAAATGCTGTGCCAACCGCATGCCCGGTGATTCTGCAGAGCAGCAGGAACTGGAAGGAACCCGAGTCTTACTCAGATTGCTTTCTAGTTTTCCCTCTTTCTTTCTTTCTTTAAATTATTTTACAGTGATCCTTTTTGCACAATCACTTCTCTCCCTTTCCCTCTCTCTTCCAGAGACCACAGATTGCACTTGGAAAAAAAAAATGGATCAGAGTACAAGATTGGGATCAACTAGGTAAAAGAACCAGACAGATAAGGGGAGGGAGGGGTGATGGCCTGGCCGCAGAGCTGTCAGGGATCTGAACCCCTCTTACAAACTAATAACGAGAACTTCTTATATTTTTATTTTCAACAAAATGTAATCAACTTGAACCATGTCAGTGGTAGGCATAGCAGAAGAAAGCTCTCTCAGTGTCAGCAAATGAGATTCTAAATATTAACGTGATAAATTTGTTGAAATCAAAATCTACCAACAATTTTATCGTGACTACACCTGCATCCGTTTAAAGTAATTTTGCATGTGTGTGTGTGTGTGTGTGTGTGTGTGTGTGTGTGTGTGTGCGTGTTCTCCTAGCCACCCTATCCACTGTGTCGTGAAGGCTCCTGTACTCCAGAATGGAACTCCTTATTTCCCACTGCTGCTGACAGCCTCAGCCAAGAGGCTGCTATTTTTAAAAAAAGGAGTGGGTGATTGTGTGAGCTAATAAACGAGCATATACGCATGCACACACACACGCACATGCACACACACACACACACACACTCACACACACATACACACTTGCATGCAAGCAAACATTAATTTGCATAAAATCAGAGCTATATGTTAACCCAAAGTCAGTCATGCAACAACAGGCACGTGCACAAATGCACCTTTGACATTCGCATACCAGCACACCTTTTATGCAACAAAGAACCACCCACGTCTCTGCAGATGCACACGTGAACACACACACACACACACACACACACACACACACACACAAACAGACCACTCACAGTTATGGGACACAGCGTTTCTCATTCTTTCGAGTTCTCCTCTCGGATCGGATAACCAATCCCCTTTTATTTAAACCTCTCTTTGAATAGTGTTCCCATTGGGCGCCAGCGTGCAGCCAGAAATCCTCCCCGATCCTAAGGTAGCGTAAAGATATGACCGCATCTGTTCCTGCACATTAAGAGGTAGACGGAGAGACAAGAGAGTGAGAGGGAGGCAGGGACGGGGTGAGCGACTGCAAAGCCTTTAGTGTATCTCCGGCATCCCTTCTCTCTTTCGAGGGATCTTCCCGTCTTCCTTTTTCTTCTTCCTCCACAGCTCATATTTGCCTCCTCCCCCCCACACACCTCTGTTTTCATGCGTGTCTTGTTTTTCCCTCCCCGTCGGTTGCCCTCCCATTGTTTCTCTCATCTTATCGACAGCCCCCGTATTTGATATATATGCGTCTCCTTGCAGTGACACAAATCTCTGCCCTGCGTCAGGGTTCGTCCGAAACTGGAGTCGCTTCTGCCTGTTTCCTTTCCAACTCGTGCCGTTCTCCTCCTGCCCCCCACCTCTCTCCTGTGACAGAGGTTGTACATATAGATTGTCTATTGGCGTAGCATTGTAGCCTAATTAGAGTCTCCCACTGACATCAGTCTAACGTATGACTATTGACCAGAAGGGTCAGATGCATTAGTTATTGTGTTGCTGAAAGCCTCATTTATAAACCAGCTCTAAATGCAGAGCAATTAGGCAGATTAAGGCTGCGGAGTGTTCACTAGAGCTAATGACGGCCCCGGGGCTGCAGAGAGAAGGAGGTGTCTTTTTGAGTAAACTCTTTCCCAATGATTTATCGCAAATGTAGATTTGTAAAGGTCAGTTGTTATGCGTGCAAAGGTTACACATATGTTGAACATCTGAATCGGGAACATAGAAAAATAGCTGTTGTTTGTGTCAGTACAGCTGCTCCTCAACCGTCTTCATCAACCGCCATCTTGACCGTCGTGGTGTCACCCGATTAAGAGTACGGGTTTGGCTCCAGCGCGTGTTCACATGCCTCTGTAGACACGTTTAGGTACACGCAGGTGACAGCACAGACGCGCAGTTCCCTACGCGCAAAATGAGAGCGATGTTTACAGCATGGCCATACCTTTGGAATGATTCATATGCTGATTTAAAAGGGCAAGATTGTAGGTTTGGTTTCAATAGTGGAGGGGACAAACTGAGTTGGCCTCTCAACCCTCCCTATACCCGACGTACGACAACATATAGGATATATGCTGTATGAAATATCATTTCTATGCATGTAAATCAGTCAAGCAAATAATACATTTTGAAGATAATGCCCACTGCAATTTTCTGTAACCATGGTAAAATTATGAAAAAACAAGTTTTTTTTCTCTCTTCGTGACAAAGATCACTATCCTTCACTGCCTCACATCTCATATTAAATGATAATGTATTTTAGAAAGAGTTTCTAAATGTAATGAAAAAACACTGGTCAGCGTTTCTGTCCATTTAGTTGTTGACAGTAAGACAGTTAATTGATATTGTTCAGAGATTTTAATGAGCGAATCAAACTGAATGAGGAAGAAAACAAAATAGAGATATCAATAATGGAGTGGAAATTCCAACTTTGTAAAAGAGAACGCCAGCGTTGCTCTTTCAGCAGAAATACATGTTTAATATTCCAGAATTGTTTCTGTTTGTAAAACACAATTAGACCATGCGGCACAATTTATTCTCAAAAAGTAAAACACTAAAAAAATAATGTGCCTTTTTAAATTAGGCCTTTATCTACCATTTGCAAAAATATAATCCCCTTAAGCTGAGTGGATGAAATGATGAAGTAAACTGACACAGTGACCAGCCTCTCAATTTGTGAATGCAGAAGCATAGCCTTTAACTATATTAAATCCCATTAATAGTTATTACAATTGCACTGTAACACAAAACAACAAAATGAATCAAACTGATGTGTCGTGAAAGTAAAAAAATATTGCTTCATCACATTAGCAAACTGTGATTTATCCCTGTGACATTGAGACGGTGTGGGTCGTGTGTAATATGTTGCGATTCCGTTCCCCGGCGCCGTCCAGCTCCCCGTCTCTCTTTTCTGGAGTGACATTGAAACGGGCCGTTTATCCCTTGATCACCGCCAGCTTCATTTGTCTCAATTAGCTACGACAGCTTTTGCTTTTCTCGTGTCCACTTCAATTAGCCGCTTTCGCAACATCGCACGTGCGTCTGTGTCAGAGTCGGCGTGTGCATGTGTGTGTGCATGTGCGCGTGTGTGCGTGTGTGTGTGTGTGTGTGTGTGTGCATGTGTGTGTGCATGTGTGCGTGCGCGTGTGTGTGTGTGTGCGTGTGTGTGTGTGCGTGCTAGCATAATAAGAATGTTGGGGCGTGAACAGGGTGGGGGAAGTGATAAAGAGCGGCGTTTGACGTGCTCTTTTTCAAACTAAGAGAGCTTGTCACCGAGCGCTTACATACGACAGGCACACCCGTCACCTGTGCAAGAAGGTAAACCCGGGGCACCGAGATCAAAATAGGCAGAGAAAAGTCCACCTGCCGTCATAACTGTCTTTTTAATTTGAGTGTGAATGTCGGCGTAATTGTCGAAAGGGGATAAAAACCAGCGGAACGGCTCGTCCCATGTCACTTACAGCAACACTAGCAGGTTGAAGCCGACGTAAACGCACCATATGCTCTCTCTCATCAGCAGCATGCGGTTTCACGCCTCTCAAAATATGCTCACTTTACTGGGTAAGATGCTCTTCCCAAAAGGTGTTACTCTCCAGTGCGACTGACTCTATTTGCTGAAAATACCAAAAGCCATATTTTTTTTTACTTCCACTGTTTACACATTTTTAAGGAGCACATAAAAAATAATGCAACGGAGGCTGCTGTTGATACTCAGTGCATGAGAGGGAAAAAGGAGGACACAAGTCGCGTTAAAGTGCCAATTGGAGGCTTTATTGGAGATAAACTATTTACACAAAAAAGCTCAAGGTCGCACCAGGGAGAGGGGACTACACATGAGGTGTAACTAAATCCATAAATAAAAGGGAACTGCCATGAATGTAAACAAAATATAATAAAATGAAACGGGGTGAAAGCTTTATAGATATGTTCAGATAGCATTTTTCCCTGCACGAGTACCGATTCTGATATCAGTGCATAAAAAAAAAACGACAACTCATATCCCGTATTTCAACAGCTGCATGATACTAACCTTATGGAAGTGATGATTGCTGTCATTTATATATGACCTGGCGCAGGTTAAACCCTTCTGATGCGTACGGAGAACTTTAAGTATCTAGTTTGAAAGTCATAGAAATATATACAAATATAAACCAGATAAATAAATCCAGAAATAAGTAACAATGACTTCATTCAAAAATGCAGCCACAGCTTAGAAAATACAAGACCTTTGGAATTTTAAACAGAACAGTATCAGTGCAAACTAAATAAATCCAGGAATAAATAACATTTCCTTGAAAAAGAAAACTAACACGTTGCCATGTATGAGAATAAAATATAATATATCTTTAACAGTCATAGTGTAAAACAATAATTCGGCAAACATTGTCGTTTTACCTTCTCAATCACTTTCTCTTTGCCGCTCTGAAAGCAGTGGACTTGCCAGTGGCAGCACAGCCCGACTGCGCTTTCGGAGCGGCAAAGAAGGAGTGATTTCCTGGAAAAGAAAATTGCTGTGCCATATTCGCGAAACTGCTTTAAAGACATGGCATTGGAACACAGATTGGTGTACTCACCGATGCCTGATCCGGCTTTTTCGGCATTTCCGATAATGGTTTAGGGAGGAGATCGACGAAGACATTGTCATTTCTGCAATCTGCTTTCTCGTGTACATTCATAATAGTTGTGATTAGTGCAAGTGGACAATTTCTCTGAGACTCACATGTGAACTTCACAATGGAGACATCGCATGGCACCCCCCCCCCCCCCCCCCCCCCCCCCCCCCCCCCCCCCCCCGCCCGAGGGAGCGGCGGAAAGACAAACATCAAAGCAGTAAGGTGAGACGTACCTCGGGGAACTGAGAGGAGGGATTTCCCGCTAAGCAGGAGTTCACCAGCATCCCCGGAGGCTTTGAACCAAAGTGATCGATCGTGATACGGAGACTGCGAGCTCACACAAGGCAAGATGCAGACTCGGGACTCAAGGTTATGTTTTGTTCGTGCATTATATGGTCATTGTGCAGTCAGGGTCCAGATCAGAGAGGGGTCACGTATGATACAGTACACGCGCTGTGCTCGTGCTTTTTATGGTGTGCCATTGTTTCGCTCACAGTCTGTCCATCAGTCGCTGTTGTTCCGACTGTTTTCCTTCATTCCGTCTCTCTCCGTCCTTCTGTTTGCCTCCTCCCGATAGTCGTGGGGGGGCAGTGTTCCCTTTTGTTGTGTTGGCCCTCCTCCTGGATTTGCTCCCTCGACGTTACCATGGAAACTACAAGACACTACATCACCGACAAGTAGAAGTTTCTCTGAATGCTCGACTGTGTGTGCGCGTGTGTGAGGAGGCAGCTTCATGTCAAAACGCTGATGCTCGATTTCAATTTTACTGACACTGAACTGCGTAAATAGAGGGATGCACCCTCCAAAACTGGCACACACACACACACACACACACACACACACACGTGAAGCACACTCTAAACTCGTAACAGGTATTAGTGCCAAGACACTGAGAAACAGTTAAAGAAACGGGGTAGAGATTATGGAGAAGAGGGGGAATAGTGACAAAGGAGTAGGAGACAGGAGTATCCTAGATCTGTGTTCTGTTACTGTGGTAACGGAGGTAATGTATTTGGTATTTCTAATAAAGGACAGCTTCTGTGTCATCACGCTTATGTCAGAGCAAAGGCAAGGCGACCTCACATGCAGCTACTGTACAGATGTGCACATCCACAGACACTGTGAACAACTAGTGGACAACTAGTTTACTCCCTGGATGGAAATGTTGAGAGAAACTGTCGGCATGATGAATTGAGAAGAGAGCATGAAAGAAAAAAACAACAAAGAAACTAGATCAGAGAGCAGGGGAATCTTCTCTTCCCCTTTTTATTGAAGAAAAGAAAAAGAAGAAGAAAAGAAAATAGACTTCAGACTCTACCAGAAGCAAATGTACAGAAACACTTTTGTGATCTGTGCGTTTGAGATCGGCATTATTAATAATCTCAGGCATTATTTATTTTTATTTGAATTAAAAGAATGCAACCCTTCCTCAGATTTACATTATATAAAATCCCTTTACAGTACAACGATGGGACACAAATGGCTGCAAAGACGGTGTTGTGTGACTGTGCAGATTTCAGGTCAGATCAGTGAGGCACTTCTCCTTCTTCAGTGCAACGGAGCGTGGGATTAAATGCAGACCCTAGATCAGCTGGTCTGACTCGCGCGCTGCACCGGGCTCTCTGCTCTGCGACCGGGGGGAGCGAGGCGGACTAGGTGATGAGGATGAGAGAGAGAGATTTGCACATGCTTGTGTACCACCGAGACCATTGTGCCTCCGTTCATCGCTATCTTCCATCAGGCCGGAAAACCAAGACCAGAGGAACCCGCAGACATGCTGGCATGGACACAGCAGCTGTGATGTAACTCACAGCCTTGTGCGAAGAGACGCTTTGAAGCCTCCAGTCGGGTTTGAAACTCAATGCCCTCTTGGCTGTTGTTAAAAGCCAGAAAATCTGAATTTGACCAGTGTGGTGGAGCCAGAGGGGAGCTGGGGTCGGGTCGAGTGAGCAGCCCCTTCTGTTGCAGAGTCCGATAGCCCGGCCGAACGGAGGCCAACCGTCTTTCTCTAAGGCTTAATATCTTCTCCATGCAACTCTTTTGAAAATCACCACCCTGACATACTTTTGAAGGTGCATTAGCTGTTTGAGAGACTGCCTTGCCCCTTAGGAGACTTAGGCCACATCCAGCTTTACACCGTTTTCATTTCAGAAAGGCGTCGCTGTTGCTATGTTTGCTTTCTGAGCACCTGAAATTGAGGAGTTTGGAAATGCTGCGGTTTTAGTTTGAAAACTAACTAGGGGTGCGTCGTAGTATGGAAGGGGCAAAGTCGGAGACCTTCCAAAACGATGACAACTATCGCCCGCATTTGCTTCCTGACATTTACTCTCATTGCCAAATCCACCCGTCGTCGGTCCAAGGAAAGAAAACCCTCGTCTTACTTTTCGTCATTGCTGTTTTTCATCCATAGTGTTTTCTGCAAGTAAGTGAATGCAGAGTAGACAACCTGCATTCTTACACCAGCACGAGAATGCCCACTATACGTTTATGATCGCATGATGTACGTTTCCAGGTGTTACTATGGGCTGAGATTAAAACTGATGCAGATCTAGAATGTTAATCTGTATGGAAATTGTTTTTTTTTTTTGTTTTAAAATTAAACATTAATTATTAAGGGTTTAGCCGCTGGCTATTCTTTAGTTTCAGTCAAGACTAGGGAAAAGTACAGGATGGGTCTTCCCATCTCCACAACATTTGAATGTCCAAGCTATTCAGCCAAATGTCAGTTTTATCCTATTGAATATTTCTGCCCTCTGGAGTAACTCGAAAAAAAAAGACCGATCAAGAACTTCATCACCGAAATAACAAAGGAGCAACTGCGGAGGCTTCAATGAGCCGGAACCCAAGCAAACGAAAACATCGGAAGACCAAAACATGCCGAGTGCAAAACTGTGACTGATGAGTAAACCAATATGAACTTCACTTGGAGTGAGGCTCAAGGTGTTTTTACAAGAATAGGGCACACTGGAGGGATTGCATAGCGGCTTTGCGTCCCACAGGAGAAAAGGATGATTAAGTAAGTAATATATGTGGCAGCAGCCATGCTGTTATTCCCCACTGAAGCAAGATTTGAAAAGGGGAAAAAGAACATGTCAAATGGGTTATGTATGAGATTTTCAATTAAGAAGTTATTACAAGAAAAATATATTGGGTGACTAAAAAGTGGACTGTGCAGAAAAGAGTAAATTATGTTATTGCCCTTGAGGCTGACGTGTTGATTCGGCTAATTCAGCTTGAATATCTCATTTTAGACAGAAATATATTATATATAAGATGGAAAGGGGAGTGAATGTGAAGGTACTGCCAAAGGAATCACAATTCATGTCCAATTCAGAGACACTCTAGATTTTCAACAGGAGCAGCAAAACCCCAACATAAAGATTGCCATGCTACAGTAGTACTATTGACTCCAAACTTACACGACATCAACCCATGCAAACGCAAAGCAGTTTAATTGAATGAGTCAACTGAGCAAGCTTGTGCGTGAACAAGTGGAAAGCTACTGACGAAAACAACATAAAAAACCACTGAATCCACCTAAAATGCAGACAAGGCTTTTCAAGAATTGAGTTAGTTTTTTTTTAATAATATCCTTCTATCTTTATGTATTTACGCCAACCTCCACACACAAAAGCACTTGACTGAACAGAAACTGAGGTCAAGCACACCATTTTACAAAGACGCATGTTTTCATATGTAAATGACAGTTTCTTAGCTCGCGATGTCAAGCGAAATCATGGGAACTTGATCTTTTCTGCATTCTCTGGGGATTTACAAAATCACCATGTGTGATGAAAGACAGATGTCGAATGAGCAGACAGCACTGAAGATGCAAAAAGCACACACAAAAAAACAACACTTTTAATGAGAAACAATATTGTTTAACTTCAACCGTATGCCTAAAATCACAGCATGCCAGCAGGGTGCATGGTTCAAACATGGATCACAAGTATTTTTCTTAACAAAGCCAAAACACACACACCCACCACAAACCTGTCCAAATCCAAAATAGGATGCTGTCGTCAGTGAAAATGGCAATAATCGAATGTGCGAGCTTATGCATATTAACTTTGCTTATTTATTAATTTGTTTCTAAAAACACTGTCTAAACTCAGTGCAACTTTTGGCATACAGGCTGACTTTACTTGAACGCGGCATTTGGAACGTCATTTGTGAGTCGAGCTTATGATCTTAGTTCTATTTTAATGAAGTCATAACCTCATCAGGGATGGCGTGACACAGAGGAAATTTAAAAAAAGGAAGTCATTGAACAAATGCTCTCTTTTTTAAATGTCTTCTAACAACGTAGGAGATTTTCAGCATAGGACGTGCAACTGTGTGTATACGTGTAGAAACATACCCACGTCTGCGTGCCTGTATGTTTTCTTGGTGTGTATAGACGCATGTCTGTGTACATATACACATTCTTTCTGCCTCTACACTGTAAGCATTTCCACTGCTCAGAGAAAAGGCTTCCTGTCTGTTTGTTGAAAGTAGCTGTTCGAAAAGGGCAAAGCTCTCTGGCTGCCCTTCCCCTTGTGCGTTTGAACTCCACAGGAACCTCCTCCTGCACCCTGACTCCCATAAGCCAAGAAACAAAAAAATAAGAAGTTTATGCAGAAAACTTTCTTAAGTATTTTGGAGAGTTGAGCTGGGAACATTGTGTCTAATTTGAAGAAAATCTGAATGTGTGCATTTGTGTGTGTGTGTGTGTGTGTGTGTGTGTGTGTCTTTATCTGTTTGTGGCTGAGAGCTTGAAGGCATATCCTGCTGCTGTTAAATTACCCAAAGCAACGTGGTTTGGGGAGGAAGCAGTGGGACGGAGCGGAGGAGAGGTAGATGTAGAAGATCGGGAGGGGAGGAGAGAAAGGGAAAGACAGGAGTGATCATTTGAAACCCCAGGTCCTATCAAACATTGTTAGTGCACCCTACTGACTCTCATTTACAATCTTATGCTTTTATTTTTTTCCCCCCTCTGAGCCATACTCACATACAGGCACAGGCAACACAAGCGCATTGACAAAAACACATTAGGAGAGACAGACACATGGGAATACTGTATACTATGTATTATCTACAATAAAAGAAAATATCTCAAAACAGACAGGCACAGTATGTGTAGCATATTAACGCAGTGAGACCCTTTTTTATTATCTAAGCTTTCTTTATGCCAGTGTACGAACGATACGAGATACTATCCTGTGCATATGCAATAATTTGATTCAAACAGACCGAACAGGCTCACTTTTACAGTTGGGCATACATACACAAACATGAGCGCGCACACACACACACACACACACACACATACACACACTACCCTATACAGATATACAGATAAAACACAGCGGTATTGGAGAAAGGGCTGCCATTAATCCAACCAGGAAGTAACAAGAGACTTTCCCAGCATCCACTGCAGTATCTCCCATCATATCTAATGCCCCCTCAGTGATTTGATTAGCTATAAGCAAGCTCTGGAATGTGTTTTTGTATGTGCCTTTAGGTGCATGGGTGTGCACGTCTTTGTGTTAGTCCCTATAGTAGTGTACACCATACTATACCACGCCATACATTATGTGATGTCTCGCAGCATGTATTCTTAATGGGGGTTATATATATATATATATATATATACATACACACACACACACACACATTTATATATATATTTGTATATATATATATACTGACAACACTCCTCGATGAGAAATGGTACACCTAAATATGGCAGGTCCAGTATTTCATGTGTGTTTCCAAACAATGGGATCTGACATTTGTGTGTGTGTGTGTATGGTAAAAAAAAAAATTTAAAATAAGAAAACGAAACTATATGATAAGTAATTCTGGATGAAACAAACTCACACTCTCTGGGGATGATAAAAGTATCAAAGCTATTCGGCCATTTTTACATTTTTATAGCTTCTGGAGCCTCTTGTGTTTTGCGTTTTGTCTCCCTGTGGTGCTGTCTATGGTAAAAATTTGTATAAACGAGCATTTGCAGTCAAAGAAGCATTATGGAGAAGAGTCTAAGATGGAGGAATGAGACACCACAAGGAAGTAAAGGACAGGGCAGAGAAAGACAAACAGGCAATGGTGAAAATGTGAAGGGTTTTTAGAAAACCAAAATTGTCTGACATCCCCATTGACTGTATATAAAATGGACGTCTTCACCAGCTCCGGAAATTGAAGCCAATGCGGAAGTTCCTGAAGTCTGTATTCTCTAGACTCACCAGCAGAGGGCGACTCCACTGGTTGCAAAAATAAATATTTTTTCCATAGAAGTCTATGAGAAAATGACTCAAACATTTCCCTTAAGAGATTATCGTTCAATCTCTAGTTTCAAGTCTTCTCCGATACAGCATGAGGTTCATTTTATAATTTATGGTCTCATTTAGAGGCAAATATACTGTAAAGCACTGCATGGGGTCATGGATACAGCGTGATTGACAGCTGGTACCATCCAATCAGTGCATGGTTGCAAGTGTAGGTGGGCCTGCATGAAACAAAGAAAGTTGCTAAACTTGAGGCTTCAAAATGCCAGTTCACAAACCAATGATGGCTTCAGGTTGCCACTTGGACATTCCTAAGCAGAGCAAATTAAAGAGATGACTTTGGCATTTGCTCAAAGACACCGTCTTTGTGGTGGAATTTGATGGATGGGGACATGTGAGATGATACCCCTGGGCCTAAACAGGCTACTCTGCCAAGAGATTAGAGAGACAAGGTCACTTCCACTAACAATCCACTGAAAAAAATGCAATGTGTTTGATATAAAAAAGATCAAGGTATTGAAATAAACCACAAACAAGTAATATAAAATATCTGTGTTTCAATGACATGTTGATTTTGAGATGAAAAAGAGGAGTCAAAGACGGGGAGGAGAAGATGAGTGGAGGCAGTGGCAGGACAGGAGTTGAAAGGGTGAGTCATCTTGGTATTTTTTCCTTGGCTAATGATACTCAAACACAAGTGTCCTCACAGACCATCTGCCATGATAACAAAATGTGCACACTCACATACGTGGGCACATGCACACATGCTGGCATATTCAGCTCTCGCACTAACCTCCTGAGATAAAGAATGGGCCAATTAGTCACAATACAAGATGTTTAGTCTAGATAAATGCACACCCCTAACTCCCTCTGTCTGTCTGTCTCTCTTTTTTCTCTCTTCTTTCGCTGTTAAATCCCTTTAGTCATTTGCCATTATGGTTTAAATATATGTTGACGGTCAAGGTCAAATATGTTGGAAAAAATAATAGATAAATACTGGTTGATGCAGCTGCAATTTCATGATTGTAGAGGATGTAGAGGATTCAACAAGAACTTGTCAGTTGTTCAATTATTCATCCTTCCACGGTATGGTTTCTGTCTTTGATGTGGCTAAACTGCAAAACAGTCTGACTTCACCTTCAGTTCATTTCAAGAGTCAAAAGAGTCCAGAGGGCCCCTGGTGTGTATTACCAAACAATTATTCTACTTTTTGACAGCATATGCATGAAGCAGTAATTGCCATCAACATTCTCTTTCTCCTTTTGGGGGGGTTGAGGTGCCTGGATCAGATACTTAGATTCACTGAATTTGCTACTTCTGCACCTGAACCCAGACAACACCCTGAAAAGATCTGCAAACTCAGTTTTTTGTTGAGTACTCAAAGCTCATAGTCACACACGAAGATTGGACCATAAATGAAGTGGTAAATCAAGAACATCAACTCAGTCCTGTGCAGCATTCACAATTTGCAAGTGCAACACAAATCCACTTGATACAAACCCACAGCCTTCTGTCACTTATCAACCCTTGTTCCTGTATGATACTTAACACCCTCACTTTGGGCAGCAACTCATTCCTCAACTTCCCGTAGTTACACACACAACATGCCACCAAACTCTTCTGGCAGCCCCCCCCCCCCCTTACACAGGGAAGCCCTCACAGATGGTCCAGAATGCGGTGTAGCACGTGGTCTTCGATTAGCCTAAAAGGGCACGTGTCACTCCACTGTGCATCAACCTCCACTGGCTACCCTTGGCCACCTGACTGAAATGCAAGTGATTAAAACATATGGAGGGACTGCAAGGGCAAGAGCGACAATCATACGGGCTTATGCTCCTTCTCAGCCACTGCGTTCCTCCAAGGAACGTCATCTGGCATTGCCTTTCCCGCACACAAAACAATCACAGTCCAGAATGTTCTCCATCCGTTGTGGTGGTACGAGCTACCAAATGAGAAGGGGCATTCCCCTTTACCTTAAAGCACTTCCTGAAGACTTATCTCTTCTGAGAGCACCTCCTCTCCTAACAAGCAGGAGGACGAAAACTTGCGGCTCTGGCACTGGCAACACCAGAGAACCTTTACTACCCCATAATGTTCCATAGCTATACCTCCTTGAATTTCCCAATTATCAAAATGTGATTGCAACACAGTACAATGACTGCGTCCCTTGTACATGCACAAACAATGAAAAGGAGTCAGGATAAAGTATTGAATAATAAGAGGTTGTAAGGATATGCTCCTAAGTCTCATTGGCACAAAGGATGGTGGTTATTCTTATTAAATGTATATGGTCATATTTCCCTCTAGGGATATGCTATGCTCCTTTACAGTAAAATCCATCCTTGTTAAACACATGTATGTCGTGCAAAAATGCTTTGTGACTGAGTATGGTAACCGAGTCCAGGAAGTCCAAGAAATCCAAGGAGCATGCACAAGATTCAGTGAGATCATTTAAACTCCCATATAATGGCTGCAAAACTTTTTATACTTCAGGCAAGTTCCAAAAACCTTTAGATGTTAATGGAGACCTTGCGAATTGAGAGCCCACAATGCTACCATGGAGATACCCTGATAATATGCCAAATTCCTCTCACATTCGTATGAAGCCCTATAAGGTTAAGACATATGCTCAGGCAGCAAACATAGTTTGATTGAAAATTAGTAAACCACAATGCTGTAGACCCGGGCCATCATTATGAATAAGCTGGATATTATGAACAGTTAAAGCATCAAGAGCAGTATGGAATGAGTGATGAACTGAGAGTGAATTTGTTGAATTAAATACCAATCAATGACATGTGTCATTGTCACCCAGTGTTGATAAACTAATGGCACCTCTTCAGTGCTATGCTAAGACATGGTACTGAGGGTGTGATGTTCATTCCTTGACAAATGGAATTAAAAATGAAAATCATACTAATAATACGTTTTACTCGTAACGCACTTCACATTATCTCAGAGTGCTACAAGGTAAAAGCATTGATATAAAAAGACAGATAAAAAGCTAAACATCATAGAAATATGAGCATAAAAAAACAGCAGCCAGCAAGGTTAATTAAAAGTCATACAATAAAATCACAACTGCATTTGGACAGCAATGGAACATCATTCAATTTGTATACCATGAAAATGAGGAAAGAGATGCACACTTTAACATTGAGTTTGGCTGAGAGAAGGAGGAACAAAAAACAGCTTAATGGACTGCTGGTGTGCACAATGATAGATCTGTTGAATGCACATAAAACCTCTTTGGTGTAAATTGCTCCAAGTTTCTTGAAGTTGCTCGAATCTCTCCAATCACCTTCTCCAACTCCAATTTTCATTTCTGTCTGTCTTTTCTTTTTCAAACTGCTTTCTTTCTCTCATTTTCTCCTCCACCCTTCCCCATTCCTCTCCCCATTCTTCACCTCTTTTATTCTCTCCTTATTACCCGTCCTAATGATAGCCAGTCTTCACAGAGAGCGAGCTGATAGCAGCGAGCGCCTATCGTTATATTTAGATCTAATTAAAGATCATTATAATCTATCAGCACAATGGAGACCAGGCTGTGACAGAGTCGGGGGGGGGGGGGGGGGGGGGGGGGGGGGGGGGGCAAGGAAGAGAGGGAACGAGGCATGGAGGAAGAATGATAAAAAGAGATGG
This sequence comes from Scophthalmus maximus, assembly GCF_022379125.1. NCBI lineage: Eukaryota > Metazoa > Chordata > Actinopteri > Pleuronectiformes > Scophthalmidae > Scophthalmus > Scophthalmus maximus. The sequence continues at coordinate 18,084,370 of NC_061525.1, forward strand.
ATTGCGGGATGGGGGGGAGCAGGAGGACAGAAAATTGAAGCTCTGTCATTGGCAGCACCGGAGAACCTTTACTACCCCATATTGTTCCATAACTACCTCCTTGAATTCCCAATTATCAAAATGTGATTGCAACACATTACAATGACTGTGACCCTTGTACAGGCACAAAAAAGGAAAAGAAAGAGTCAGGATAAAGTATTGAATAATGAGAGGTTGTAAGGATATGCTCCTAAGTCTCATTAGCACGAAGGAGGGTGATTCTTTGTATGGTATTAAAATGTAATTGGATTAAGCTGGGTGAAATTGTCAAACACAGTCTGACATATAACACAGAGGAAAACCACTGAGGCTATCAGCAAACCAGAGATTTCATCAGCATCTTTGTAATCTTATTTCACTGTTCAAAAGAGGAGCAAAAAAGAGAAAAAGAACAACTGCTTCCAAACTCCTACTACTTTTATATTTCCTCAGTTGATTTTTCACAGTATAGCCCTAAGCTGACGGGGAAGTGACAAAGAAATTGAGAACCAATGGCATTTGCCAAACTCTTTTCTGTATCAGTGGCAGTATTGCACTTGGCATGGGATTGCTTTAAAAGCAATAGGAATGGGTACGAATTTCACTGCCCATGTCTCGTATTACTCTTTCTTATCTGTATTGGCTTTTGCCAGTAGCTCCATGGAGCTTATCACAGCCATAGCCAACTCCCTTCCCCTTCTAATCCCACAACTGAGAGTGCATTTCTTTATTATTTATTTATCTTAAGGCCAGACAGAGGATTGCCAAAATTATGTTTTAATTGGAAATGAAAGAACTTAATATATTCAGCAAACCTGTGGCAGTCCCAATTTGGTATCTGACTGAGGAACAGGTCATTACCTCGTGCTAATATCTCGATGAAAAGTAGAGGGGATACTGTAATGTTGATCCCTGTGGCATTGTCCATGGTGTGGATAGTAGAAAACACACACACACACACACACACACACACACACACACACAGACACACACACACACACACACACACACACACACAGACATACACACAAACACACACACACACACACACACACACACAAACAGACACACACAGACACACACACACACACACACACACACACACACACACACACACAGACACTTAAAGAGCCCATGAAGTCCTTGTTCCCCCATTACCAGTGAATTATACAAATGTGAGTCCGTCTTTCATTCTGATAATGTGAGTTTCCTGTTTGTGCAAATGTCTTGTGTTTCTGAACTTGTGCTTGAGCCGAGTGTCAGGTTTAACGATGCACACTTTTGGTTTTGCACTTGAGCAACACATCCCCACTGTCTTTGAGGTCAGTCGTGGCTCTGGAGTTTAAACTCGTATCCTGCAGTTCTTTCTCTCTTTTTAAAAATGTCTCTTGCTTCCTCTATTGCCTTTTTTTGTATTTGTATATTTATGTGCGTGATTCCTTCCCTGGGTGTATTTGGGTATGTTGCTCTCGTTGTTGCTGCTGATATCATCACCCTAAGACTGAATTAGTAAGGCAAGGCCAAGAGAACGTTGGAATGAGAAGAAAAAGGTTACAACACTGAAATATAGACGCCTGTGTGCTACGTTGGTTTTATCAGTCTTACAGACAGCTCTCTGCGTTTCAGAAGCCAACGTGCCTGTGCCGAGAGGGAAGAGAGAAATTCAGATATGAGAACATCAAGGTTCGAGAAGCTCACGCACGGAACTGAGAGAGGTCAGCGGTCACGTAATTATACCGGTCCTTGCTGTAGTTGTCAAGGCAAGGCTTCGGAGAAGAGCAGAGAAAAGCACAAGTGAGGGAAAGCTCCAGATCACATCTCATTATCTGTATATATGTAGAGTCAAGGAGACCGATTTGACTGGGTAAAGGTAGAAATATTGTGTATACAGTAAATTGCTGTATTTTAGTTGACTATAAAAGAGTGTAGTCAGACAATGCAGTTGGTGAAAAACCAAAATCCAATGACGTTCGTGTGAAATAAACTTTAAACTTTATCTTAAACTCAACCCTTTGGTTTCAACCCTCTGCTACACGGCCCAACGCACACTCCTTAAGCATAATATGTTATCCTATAGGAATGATCGATTACAGTTCAGGCACCAGTAAGTCCGTGTCCAGCTCAGGAACGTCAGTGTCTCGGAACAGACTGAGACAAGAGATAAATATGTGGCACAGGGGTGGGGAACGTTTTTACCCCGTCGAGGTCCATTTACATTTTTACAACGACCTTCTAAGACCATACTAAATTAATGAACACATAATGTGTATAACCTCTCTGATGCGATGGCTCAAACTTCTCTTTGGTGAAATGTGTCATGTCAGATAGTTGTGATGATGATGATGCCTCCCACAGTTGGCTTAAGCTCTAGAATATATATATATATATATATATATATATATATATATATGTGTGTATATATATATATACTCCTGCACTCCTGTGATGAGGAGGATGACTAAATAGAATTTACACTTGTTTAATTTAGAGTGTTACATTTTTATTCAAAGTATTCAATATTATTCCGACTGTGATTCTCCTAGTGATTAATATATTACCAGAAATAAAGAATTTTAAAAGGGCTTTTGAAGCTGCTGACAGAGAATATTGTGGTGATGATGATAGAATTGTTGAAAAACAGATAAGGTATATGCCAGGGAATGCACTCATGAGTGTCTTTGAGAAAATGGTGGCTTTATTGAAAGCAGGTCACAGAGTGGATGTTAGTGACTGGTTGCAGAAAACGTGGTTCATTGTTTTGATGTAAACATGCAGGTTGAAATGAAAATGTAAGCCTCATCTCACGGCTACAATAACTCCCTTTGGGGGAATTGTATCTAATTTTACATTATAGTAAGCCTACGAGACAGTTTATGGATGAAAGCATGATTGAGAATAGAAAGGGTAAAACAAATACAGCAAAATCCCATTAGTGGCGATAACTGATAAAATAATAGATAAACCACGAACACCGACTTTAATTCCATTCATTACACAAGATATACCACATCCACTGAATAATCCAGTTGGTTTTATTAATTGTTATAAAGCTATTTTAACACATAGGGAATTGTCTGGCGAGGATGTACGTTTGCATTTCGACTTCCCCGGTGCTTGAAATTCAGCTTGTAAGTCTGATTGAAAAATTAAAGAGTAATTCATAAGTCATGATAATGACGGTCCTGTAATGGGTCAAATAAATATGAAGGGTAAATTTCCTTGGCTGAGCCGACCATTATGGAGATCACAGATTTTCTAAAGGGTGAGGCAGCCAAAGATAAAACTGTGACACGCGTATTGACTTGTGAACCCTAATGAGTAGACGCAAGAATATGCAGCAATATTTCAAAAGGGCTATACAGAATTAATTAAATTACAATTACAAATTCAAATACAGGATGATATTTTTTTACGTGTCTATGTTCTTAATCAGCCTAGACGCACAATTTGCCTACACTTTCAAGCTAAGTGATGTGCATTTCATGAGCCCAACAGATTTACAGAAAAAAAAATGCGGGAGTTGGACTATTGGACTAACCAAAAAACCAAGCAGTCCAAGTGCCATCCAAAGCTGGTGCATGAATTAATGGTCTTTCAGGAAATTCTCCAGGGACGCATAAGATTTAAGAGCCAGTGTGAGGTGGAAAAATAGAGGTGTTATAGCCAACTTCGACAAAGAGGCCTCAGCAGAGAAGAGAAGGAGTAATATTAAATAGAGAAGGCAAACAGACACTTTGCCATTACTACTTTCACATGGGATATTGGGCAAGAGACTGCCAGTGCCAGCAACGGGATGAATGTAAAATTTCAGAACAAGCCGACCTCATTAATGTGCAGTCCGCCAATACAAGCCATAACCAACCCCACTTCCAAGAGCTATACCCATGAGCGCCAACAACAAGCTTCCCATGCTGCCACCTTTGAAACTCAAACTTCCAACTTTCTGTGGACAACACATGTGGACAAACCAACAGGGGAACCCAGACATGATGCAATGATTTCTGAAGGTGTCAAGCCAGCCACACAAATTGAACAGCTATCTCTCCCATTGCAAGCTGATCTAGAAGAAAATAAACTGCATCATTTATTTGACATAATAGATTAAAGAAAATAATATTTGACCAATACAGAAAGGAGGAAAACCTCCTAAGTATAATATTTTGCAATTTAGTTTGTGTATTGTTGTACAGTATGCTATTGTATGACCTGCATATATACATGCAGCATATATAAATATATTTGTTTTGTTTTTTGCAATAATATGATATTGTAAAGTTGGGGCAGGACTATATAAGCACTAGGCTTCTCCCTGCCTCTTCTTTTTTGTTTTTGTTGATAGATCGAGATGAATAAAAACAAATCAATCGATCAATATAAGCGCTACTTTCCCAATGTAGTTTTTGGTATACATTAAGTAAACTTAAAAAACACTTAAAACCAAAGCGCCCCATCTGGCAGAACATCATCATTTACGAGCATGCTAAACATGTAGCAACATAGCCATAAAGCATATGCACATAATGGGTAGAAGCTTGGCGAAACGCCCATATCAAACATTTTAACCGGAACGAAACACAATCCAAACACCAAGTAACTAAATTAGCGAATGGCATCAACTGCAAGAGTGACTGCGGCCCCAAATAAGGGTTTTGAAAATATAAACTTACTGACCAAGGCATCCAAATTTTTTTTTGGCTCTCCGTACATACAATTTTATTCAGTGGTTCTCCTGGTTGTGTGTTTATGGGCCACATTCACTGGGTTTTTGCAACACCCATTGATCATACGCGACGCCTTCCTGACGATACAAAGGGAGGCCAGAGGTGTGTCCACCGGTGCATTGTTTCGTCTGAGATGCTGGTGATAGTGTGCGTCATGTGGCAATGGTTTTCATATTACCTTTAGTGTCTTATTGTTGTTTTATTTAAATATTTTCTAGTCATTCTATGCCTCTGTAAAGTACTTTTAGTGTCTTTTGAATGTCATTTTCATGTCATCTTATTTTTTATGTATTCCCATAACCATGTAAAACACTTTGAATTGCCTTGTATATGAATTGTGCTCCATAAACTTGCCTTACCTTGCTTTTAAATGCTATACTGGAACACACTGGCCTCCAGATTAGTTGCCACGGTGGTGCTTGTACATACATGAGTTAAACTTTCAAGTTTCATGTCCCCTCTGGGTCTGAAATTGCTCCACTCACTCACCGACTCACTCACATTTTTTCAGTGAGTACGATGCATTGTAAGCCTACTCTGTTGCTCTTTAGATGACAGTATGAACGGTGACAGATATTCTAGAGTTGCCCGCTTGTGTTCACCTTCATTTACTCTCCTTCACCATCATGCACTTCATATTGTAATTTACATTGGGAATACAGTTAAATGTTCACATAATCAAAGCCATTCCCGAGTCACGCTCATCTTTCTTGCAGTTAAGACTTTTAATAGGTCATTTGCTAAATGTAAATTATTCATTTTAGAATGGAAAAAACCCTCACAATACCTGTCTTTCAATTCCCGCCCCGATGAATACCTCATATACCTCGTATACCTCAGCAAGCCACAGACCGTTCACATCATTCCTCCTCCTCTGCTCCTCCCTTTGTCCATCCGTCTTTACAACAAGCAACAGGGCCTGCTGTTGTGCTGTGATTCTCACCTTAGGAATCTATTCTCCGACTCCTGCCGACTTTTCTCGTCCGTTCGTCTTTGTGCCTCTCTCCATTTTTCGACGCCACCTCCGGTTGAAGATTCCGCTGGATTGTCGAACTCCTCACCCTCGCTGCTCTCTGTTACACAAAGTCAGTGCGAGATAGATAAGATGCAGGAAGAAAGCAGTATTGGGGTTTTTTTTGTTATAAAGAACAGCTCCAAAGTCAATTTTAACATATTTAACGAATGCAAGAATCAAACAGGTAGAAGAAACTCAGGAAAACAAAACATATGGGCTCTATTCAGGCACAAAAACACTTGTATGTGCACAAACACCGACACGCAGAAGATCTGGCAGTTAACCAGCACACTTGGATCAGTCTATTGTGCGTGGGATGGATGAAGGGAAATCTCAAAACAACTTAACCTGACAAGGGGCAATTTTCTTGTGCGTTGACTCTTAAACAGAACACGTAGAAATCCTTTACTCTAATAATAACAAGTCGCTTTGTTACTCTAGTTGGAGTTGTAACGGTGCGACAGAGTTGTCTCTCCTGACTGAGGCACCAGGAGGTCAGCGAGAGCGCAGTGTGACATGAATGAGCCCATCTCCGCTGGTTGGAAGAAAGTGGAAGAAAAAGTGGAGCTGTAGTCCAGTGCTGACAAATGTATGTGTAAAAAAACCAACTGAACAGCAAAGAAATAGAGAAATTGAGTTAGTGAATAAAAAAAAAAAAGAAACGGAAAAAGTGAACAATCGGAAAAAAAAACGATGCACAACGTGATAGAGGGGTTGAAGGGTTGTGCAAAATGAATTTTACGTCTGTGTTTTTATGTGATTTTGTGAACAGACCATTAAAGAGTAAATATACGACAGCACTAATGGGCTGTAGGCGCTCCCACAGCACATGATGGATGGAATTAAAGTAATTGCCTCTGTGTGTTTAAATCAATTACAGAACGCTGCTGCACAGAGGCGTGACGAATTGCAAGGAGTCCACACCCCGTGAGTGTGCCCGCGCGTCTGCGCAATCTCGCCTCCCTCTCCTTCTCCCGAAAATCCAAGAGCTGGTGACCTTTTCCCGGGAATTGTCTTTCCTCTTCACTTCACTTCATCGGCTGCCCGTGGGATGAAGTATTCCTGTCACACGTGCACACTTTTACCGCGCGTGTGTGTGTGTGTTTGCGCGCATTTTGTGAACGTGTGTGTGTGTGTGTGTGTGTGTGTGTGTGTGTCGGCGGGGAATGGCATCAACCTCCTTCTTCCAGTTCAGTGAGTTTTCACATTTGGACTTATTGTGTCCTGAGGGCAGGATCCCGGCCGATGCAGTCATTTAAAACTAATGCTCTACGGACGGGGACCACTTTAGGTTGGAAGTAATGTTCACTCGCCGTCGTGAGACCTGCAGTGCTTGTATTAGACTTGCCCACAACAACTGCTGTTCCCTACATCCGTGCTGAAGAACATTTATTCCCAAAATAAAATAAAAAAATTGTCAATAAGGATATTCCGTCAGAGTAAGTACATTTCACAACAGAGCTCTTTCCGGCCACTGCACTGACACTCGCTTGAAAAATTGGCTCGCTTTTGGTTCCACCAGGGGGAAAAAAAAACTTTATATTTGGTCAAAATGATCCAAACAGCTCAACAGTAGGTGGACGGATTGGAACGGAACCCGTTCCACGAATCAAAGTGTCAATTCTACATTTGTTGCCATTGTGGCACAGTTCAAGCACTGTTTGATATCTGCCATGTCTCCTCCTGATACAACTTTTCTAAGTTTATTTCAAAGTTCTATTCCAGACTCAAAAAGCCAGCCCAGTTCTGTGGTTGTGGTGATCTGCTGGCCCCTTCGAATTGCTGCGTGACTGAAACATGGCTGCTGTTGTGTCTTCTCGCACCCTCCCTTTCATTGCCTTTGCCCGTGTGTGTGTGTGTGTGTGTGTGTGTGTGTGTGTGTGTGTGTGACTCCTTTCACTCATCTAGAAGCAGCTTACCCCTCTGAGCTGCTCCACTGGCTGCAATCCCAACCAGACCAAAGCTCTCTCTCTCTCTCTCTCTCTCTGAGTCTCTCTCCCCCTCTCTAACCCCCAATCAGAACTGTCCCGTCTTTCGATCTTTCCTCTCCATCCAGCTTTGTGACTCTATATCTATCATTTCATTTCTCTTTCATTTCACTCTAGTCCGTTTTCAAAGTTATTTGAAAATATCACCCCCCCCCCCCAGTTCAGCCCTTTCTCCTCCTTTCTGCAACCTGTTTATATAAGGTTAATCTGCCTTTGACAAAAGGGATGCCCCTATACTTCTTTGGGAGTCTTGGAGAAGCACTTTGAAAAATGTGTGGAAAGGATTAAGGTAAGACCAGGAGCCAGTTCTGTCTATCTCTCTCTCTACTCAACTCCTGAGCTCCCAAACACAGACAAACTGATGCTCACACACCAGCCCGCCCCTCTCTCTGTATTCTTCTTAACAGAGTTTCTCAATGAAACTCACAAATCAAAACTTTTTGGACTCCAATTGACTCCGCGTTTCTGGAACTTCTGTCATGTTTACTGCATTTGCAGTGGAGTTAAAGGTGTGTGACTGTTAACTTCTTGAATCTTTATATGTGACGCTAGTTTCTGGGAATCCAACAATCTACCAACACACAGTGTCTGACACTATATGTTCAACTTTGACTCAACATTGTAGATTGAAGAAAATCTTATTCCAGCTATATGATATAGATACATTTTGCATTTCTTTTGCACGAAAACAAAACTAGTAAAAACTAGAAAATGGTCGCAGAGATGTTACACCCGTACTGCATGCAGTCTTAAATATTAAATATGTGATCATGTTTAAGTGTCAACAGTCTTAGCTATTAATCACAGGCGAATGTTTTTGATGATGAAAAAATGATGTCATTAATATAACTGGACAATTACAAGCGGGACGCAGGCCAGCAAAAAACATGATAATGCATTTATAATATCACTGTAAAATTTTGGATTTTTGTCCAGTTACTCCAGGTAAGGACAAGCGGATTAGGATACTTGGACTCTAAAGTTGACAATAGGAATAAACGCGAGTGTCAATGTGTTGTGTTTTGCTGTTAATCTCATCGCTCTTGAAGAATATGTGTAAGTTTATTCGAAAACAGCAATGAACCGGTTCTAACTCCTCGGTGCTTTTTAAAGAGAGGCATCTCAATCTGCGTGAATTTAATTCGCAAGCAGCAATGAGCTGCTTTCGAGCTCGAGAAAGCTGAACAAAGTCACTTCAGCGAGTTACATTCTGTTTTAAGGCCATGTCGGACCGATCATTATTTCATCAATGACAACATGCGCGGCACTGAATTTGTGCACTCAAAGTCCCGTCGTGTGCCGCCCCCCCTCCAGATGTGAGAGAAACTCGGTGTGTGTAAGTTCAGCAGATAGAGACAGTGAGTCAAATGAGGGTTGCTCAAATGGATCTTGCGTTGGGAAGATGTGAGGGACCGTGCCCACGTGCACCAATCAGTGATGGCGTGAACGATGAGTTGACTCAACAGTTTGTGCCGAACCACAATGCATCACCCCCACAAGGATGTACTGCATATTTTACAAAGGGACAGGCAGAAAATGCTAAGAACATCTGTGCTATCACATGCGCCCCCCCCCCCCCCCCACAAAATCCCAGGAGAATGTCTGGACTTCTGTGCGTTTCTGAAAGCAGCTTGAGAGTACAACGAAGAGACTGACTGATGTGCGATTCAAACCCTGCATTCAGACTTCAACTTTGCACTTCACACGAAACCAAAAACACAGCTGGAAGGAAGTCAACACTGCAGCATACCAAAAAAAAGGTCGTATTCATACATTTGCCAACTGGAGTTGCGAGCCAGCGTCAAACAGCACCTGACGTGTTTCCGGAGCAGCACATCACATTCAGACAGTGTACGGTTTTGGATTCCATCAGCTGGCTAACTGCTCCGCGGACCAGCCGTAGCTACGGCCTACAGAGACAAACCGCCGTCAACAGTGGACACTAGTTGGACGGAATTATCCGCGAGGCCACTGCCAGGGTAACTCTGCCGCTATGGCCAGAGAAATACTAGCTCGATGACTTGCACTGCATTCACAATTGTTTACAAAAAGAAAGTCTGCTAACTTTCTATTCGCCATGTGTGCAATGCAAACGCTGACATCGCGGCGCCCTTATCCCTTGCGCGCCCAATTCAAATGAAACCCGACAACAGCGGACACGGGGCCAAATCGCCTTTCACCCGCGACGGACCGCTGCAGCATCAGAAGACCCAGAGCAGTGGCTGATGGTGGGATATCCAGCTGGGATCAGCCCCCCCTTTAGTCCCCTGTGTGCAGGGATTCTCAGGGATAAGCAGCACAGGAGAGGGACTTTGAGGTTTTTTCTGTTGAGTTGTGGGCAGAGCCTTAGTGTTTTTCCCGCCACATCCCAGATAGACCTGGAATGCGGAAGATTCCGGATTTGTGTTTGGGCTGAACTAATTGAGTCCCCTAAAAACCTTTGCAACCCTGACTCCAGGACTGTGCTGGCGCAAAAACACAAACCAACACACAGACACATGCAAACACACGCATGTGCGCGCACACACACACACACACAGGCGCACACACACACACACACACACACACACAGGCGCGCACACACACACACACACACACAGGCGCACACACAGGCACGCATGCTCCCTTTTGTCTCTTTCTGTGCCAAGCCTAATCCTGCCTCACCAGCTGCGGAATAAAGAGAGACAGCGAGAGAGAGAATCTCCTCCCTCCATTCAGTTCCAATTCACTTTTCAATTTCAAGGTGCTTTACTGGCAAAGCTCTGACTGAGTGATGCCAAGGCGAAAGAGCGGGCGCTTTCAAAGCGAAAAATAAAGCCGAAACAAAACAACGGTGGCATTATAATAGGGCAAACATTACAATCAGAACAACAATAATAATACGCATTTGAATCATTTCAATTGGCCTTTCATTCGCCTCTTCCGCACACACCATCTCTGGGGGGGTCAGCGCAGGATTTTTCCTCTCCCATCCTAATTGTGATGGGCCACGGGAAGTGCCCCACTAAATTGTGTAAACACATGTGGAAGCAAAGAGGGCGACAGCAAATGGAAGACTGATCACCGCAGATGAGTTTCTCAGGGTGTGACTGGGCCTCCTCCGACGTGACACCTGAGCGCAGAGGTTGGCGATGAGGTTGGCGGTACGGAGAACATGTAACACATGAGAAGGATAGAGTTGTCGCTGCAAGGTAGAGAGAATTGAAAGCACGCAATTTGTAATCACACCGAGTATGTGTCTGATGTTCTCGGAACGGAGCTGCTGCAGAGTGATATTCGATTCTCCTTTAAATTGAGTGAAATAATGAATTGGGAGAACAAGAGAGCACTGCCTCGGTCACACTGTAGATGGCTGAGTTGGCAGGGGTCAAGGTATGGCACGGAATTAAATATGTGGAACATAAAAGAAAGAGGAAACTTGCTTCATTTTTTTTCTTCTACCCTTTGACTTTTCTTAAAATAAAACAGCTGCTGTCACCGAGCGCGATGAAAAGGCTTCTCCCAAAACAACAAAGGAAAGAGCGAGGTACATTGGTTATACACCTGCCTGTTTTCTACTTTGGATGTGTGCGTTTTGTGCCGTGAGTTACTCTGAACAATATCCTCCTTGTGGTAAAGGTCGATTAGAGGGAGGAGAAAAAATGCTTGATAATCAAGAAATATGGACAAGTGAAGCTACGAGACTGTCTCCCTATAACAGACATCAATGTCATCTGTCCGAGCACGTTAGTACAACCTGTGGCCCTACGATGGTCGCAAAGACGAAAAGAAAAACCCAAACCATAACTAATTTTTTCCAAAACCTAAGAGAGTCATTTTTTTGTTGTTGTGCCTAACAGCAAACTGTGACATTTCCACAACTTTGAACATGTGTTTATTGCTGTTAGAATGATTGTCTGGTACTGTACGCCTGCTGTTGTTTATGCTCCTATGGGTTCCTATCCGAGGGCAGCTACAAGCAGCATATGTCATACGCATAGATGGTAGGATTTCGCTGTTAGCTAAACCAGATGATTATAGATCGGGGAATTCATTCAGGACAACTATTCTTCAGATGTTTCAACGTCGCTTTGAGCATAATCTCCATTCTTTCGTACGAGGACTGCAGTTTGAAGAACTTGCATGTTACGCAGGGGCAACAACGCCAGGACCGTAGTCGTGGTCACTGGCATTGGGATGTATATTACATCCTTTTTTCATTTGATTATTTATTGGCCATGTCACTGTTTAGGTGCCATTGTCAGTTCAGTGGTCTGGTTAATCAAGAGTCAGACACGTGGGCTGGATCGCCATTGCTGTACATTAGGTGCAAACATTTGTGGATGACACTTAGGTACTTTCCGTTGGTTTTCCATGGTGTCAGACAACTGAGTTAATGTTCATTCATTGTTGCATTTTCCATGTTGGCGTAATGAAAGTCCATAATTAAGATAATTGAAAATTTACTCCAGAGCTCGATTCTCTACATGTAACACCAGCACATTTGCCATTTTAATATGTGTATGCGTGTCTGTATTTGCCTAATTCCATGGGTTGATGACTTAAGATAAAGAGACTACCTTTCATTGAGTTACAGTGTCTCTAATAGCTCTGTGTGTGTGTGTGTGTGTGTGTGTGTGTGTGTGTGTGTCTGTGTGTGTGTGTGTTTTGATATGACTGCCTTGGAGCTTAGTGTTAACCACTTGACATTTTGGAAGTGCTTTCATTAAGTTGGACTGCTGTCTCAGACAGTTATGATGACGGGGCTTTGCAAGTTATCCCAGTAAATACTTTGTCTGTCTTGGATCAATAACAGCCTAATCCCCCTATGGCATACACACACAAATGCATGCGTGCGCGCACACACACACGCACACAAACAAACAAACAAACAAACACACACTTATAGGCTGGAATGCATACACAAATGTGCAGACGCACACACACACACACAACTCACTTGGAATTTAATCCTCACAACTGCCACCGGGTCATCAGCTTTGGAACTTTCAATACATAAAAGCAAATGTGGAAGGAGGGGCTGAACAACAGAGATGAAAAGGTAAAATAAGGGGGGGGGGGGGGGGTGAAAAAAAAATTGAATAAGGATGTTTCCATCTTGAGAATACAGAGTAATATGAATATGAAAAGGATGGGCAGTGAGAGCAGGAAGAGACCTGTAGTTAGTACGAGGCAATAGAAGCAAAAACAATTCAACATGTACATGTTCTAATGGAATATGGTGTATGCCTTTAATAATAAAAAAATAAAACAAATAACATCTATTATTTTTTTACTAATAGTACCTTTAATACATAAAATCCGGCACATAAAACTTCATTGAGTATAAATGGCAGTAGAAATAGATACAAATGCAAAAAAAAAACAACCCACACAACTAAAAGAGTCCCTGAGTACATGCCAACACAGATTGGATGTCTAATGTAACTGGACAGGGTGTTCCAGAGGTTCGGAGCGTAAACACTTTACTCGCCCGTTTCTTTTAGGCCACTCGTGGGACAATTTGCATACCCGCATCAGGAGATCCTGAAGGCTTTGATTAAGTGTTGCAGAGTGAATTCTCGTTGACTATTTTCCGGGTTAAAGGGGCAGTCAGCCATTTTGGAGAGAGTTTGTCTCTGTCTTTGTCATTGCTGTGATATTACTGCTCTCCCCCGGGACCTCGGGTATGGGAGTCCAGCGCGCACACCACTTTTTTCCAGCGCGCAAACACAAAACCGACATCTAACGGACGGTGATTGCTTTAGAATCGCCTCACCTAAAGGCCCTTTAAGTGATGACAGGAAGCAGAAATGTGTATTTTATTTCTTTACTGACTGATGTCTGTAATATCGTTTGTTAATCATTACTATTTTGTAAGACAGTTTATGTTTCAGCACCTTGACAACTGAAGAGGGTATAGGCAAGATTGCATTCATATATTTAGGTTCAGCATTTTAATTTAGTTGACCCCTTTTTTTTTGTTACTATTTCTTCAGTCGTGTAGAGGTATGAGTGTTAACTGTACCAGGCAGACAAACCAACCAACCAAACCCTTTTGTACCACAGATCATAAACCATAATCTATAAACAGAAAAGAAACCAGCAGCAACTGGTGAGAGATATTTTACTGCAAAACCAGCAGGTCCTGGACTTAGTTGATTTGCTACAGGTTCAGTCTTTGTACAATTTCCACGCTGCAATATGACAAAGACTGACATACAGTATGTGTTGAGGGTATAACATTGCTACTAAACTACGTTACGTGTGATTTAATCTTGACCAAGCTGTGGGAAGATGGTCCGTGCCCTTGTTTTGACAGTAAACTTTGACACAGACTGGATTACTACTTAATGACAGCAATTTTTCAAGAGTGACAATTAATAACTTTGGCAGAAGCGAAATAAAAAAAAGAGTTAATTAGCTCAGTTCAACTGAGTGCACTATAACAGTGAATTATGAGAAACGGCACAGCAGCGAACGTTTCCCTGACAAACACTGTGGCAACAGCAGAAACTGCAAAGGGGGCTTAAACATTTTTTTTTTCCAGCAACTTACATATAATACTATTTCTGCTAAGGCATTAAATGCATCCGGGTCTTGATAGTGTACTAGAAATCGAATTATGCAAAAATCATTCGTTGGGAAAATTGTCCCCAACCCCGCCTTGCTGATTACTGTAATACGTTTTTTAACATATTCATTTTTTTTTCCCCATCCTCATCATATTTTCTCAGAGATGAAAAAAAAAACAACAACAACACAAAACACCGGGATGTGATATGAAGAAGAAACCGTATTGAAAAGGGAAAAATAACTGCCCATAAATGCAAATTCGATTTCCTGGTTTCCATATCAAACCACGTCGTGGTGTTTACACCCCTTAATTACGATGTTTCATTAATTACAACAGGAATGTAATGGGGAATATTTACAAGCCTTCAAAGGCTGCGAGATGTGGAGGGAAAATAAATAGCTGTGCCATCAGCGAGGAATGTGCTCAGATGTTTTCCAGCTTTTACTTGTTAATTGTGTTATGTGTTGACTCCGGTGACACGCACAGAGAATAACTGGCTCAAAATAAATTGCGAGAGTCGTAATAAACCCACGGTTTTTCCTCATGTGAATACAAACATAATAATACAGATCAAGTTTTGAAGATAGCAGCATTAATGGGAAACTTTTATTACACTACATTTGTTTGTAATGTTATTAAAAAAATACTAGCACCGACTCCTTATTCAGCTGCATAATTCAGTATGGTGGTACAATGTGGCATGTCGTCTCAGGAAACTTGTTATGTCCTGGCTGACAGAGTCAAACGATGTCTTCAGCCAAAAGCTAAAGGATACCAATCTTGTTTTTAGCAGTGCTATTGCTGAAACAATTATGAGAATAAATCTCTTTCCTCCCTGAAATGTGGTGTTTCAATATTAATCCCTCATGTAAAGGAAACTGGCTTTGACACACATCAGTGTGTTTGTGTGCGTGCGTGTGTGTGTGTGTGTGTGTGTGTGTGTGTGCATATGGTACTCCTGTCTCCGGCCTCTTTCTGGTTAGGAAGCCCAGGGCTACTGGTAGAGTGGTTGCCATGGAGTTTTGACATCATTTCATAAATGAGAATAGATGAGTCTGGGAAGTCAATATGGGCTGGAGCTGCTGAAGGGTGTTATGAGAGAAAAAAAATGAACACCACTCCATCCAAATAACCTCCACTTCCCGCTGACTCAAATGCGCGCGCACACACACACACACACACACACACACACACACACAAATGCTCGAACTTGAGCAGATACATTTATCAGCCTTGTGAGGCTCATTGAAGTAATCATCAAGAAGTAAATAACATTTAAAATATTTAATACTGGTGATGCGGAGTTAACTATGCATTTTATACAATGTACTCATGAACAGTGTCCCTGTTGGTGTTGCCACCTTTTTCATGAGCCCGCAGTCAAGTGCACGCAGCAAACGCACCTCGCCAACCGTCACACACATGATGTCTGGCGTTATTACCCCAGAGAATTAACAAATTCCGCTCCGGCGGTAACTTTAAACAATTTTTTTTTTTAAATGTATCGATTAAAAAGCTGGCTGTGTAAGTCCCAGGCCCCGCACAGGGGCGGCAGACTGGGAGATTAGTGGACAAACACATGGAACAGCAGGAGTCTGCCTGGCGTATTAGCAAGGGAGTGGAAATGTGGAGGACGCCAGAAAGGGGAGTGATGTTGGACAGAGATTCCATTCGAACGAATGAACATGTTGATGCATTTCGGAGGCAACAGTCGTGTCCGTGTGTTTAACCATCGACGGTGTTCAATTATATTGGGAAGTAGAGGCAATATTTAACCGAGCTTGAGACCGGTTGGTATTAATGGGCTCATTCACATGAAGACCCAAAGATGGATATTACATTCAGAGAAGCAACAGCAGCATGAGAGGTTGAAGGAGCGGCCGCACAACGAGCAAGCTGTTAGCTATAACCACCCTTCAGTAGCTCCAGAGGATGTTGTGATTTAAGGTCAGAGTATAGCTGTAATTAAGATATCATCTGATGGATCCAATCTCTCACCCTCACACTGTTTCAGGGTAGCAGCTGTATGTCTTACAGATGCTGGCAAAGAGCAGATAGTGTTAGAGAAAAAGGGAAATTAATAGCGTGAAAAAATATAAATGTCGAAGGTTTTATGGATTGCACCCAGCAACAAACAGGATGAAGTTTAAATCAGAGTAGAAAAGCAACATGCGCCCACTCATCTTTTCATTTTCACCCTCGCTTGTAGCTCCTCTCATGCAAATTTGGCTCTGCACACGGATGACAGTTCTAGGCGGAAGCAAATTAGCTTCCTTGCTAAGTAAACCTTCACTTCTCTCATTAACTTGTGAGACTGTAATGATTCAAACAAGACCCATGACAAGATGTTTCTTTTTCTTCTTCTCCCGAGCTGAAATCCATGAATAATGCAAAATAGCTTACAACTGTCTGGCCTGAGGAGGAAACCTCGGACATTTGTTTATTTCACTGTCACCATTTTCTTTTCTTTTTTACCATCGACTGTATATATTCATCATCCACATGTATTTTCCCAAACAAAGACGGGGTGGGATGTGTATTTTCAAGTAAGCCATACAGTCTTTTGTCGTCCAATGATTTCAGTATGATTACCGACACCAATATATTGAACCAAAAGCCCAGAGAAATGTCCATACTCCCAAGTGGCACAGCACTAACACAAGCTTGACCGAACTGACCTCAAGAGCCTGTCCTCCAACTCATACGACGAACGATGTCATTTATTGAAACAGCGTATTCAGACCTCTAGCGGTAGTTGTGTACGCGGTCGCTAGAGAGCAGCGTCGGGCCTGGGAAGCGTGTCAAGTTTGTGTATGTAAGTAATCGTGCTGATTCCCTGCTATGTCACCCTAACCCTAACCACCTGCCTTACCTTTACAAGCTCATTAATCATGCGATTAGCCCAACCAAAAGAACGAATCGTTTTTGTGGCGTACGACCTGTCACCGGTAGAGGCTCTCATTTAGGAAGCGGTCGACCTAGGTTCTTTTTTACCACATACGACAGAGGTCATTGTATGAGTTGGAGGACTTGTTGGACCTG
This sequence comes from Scophthalmus maximus, assembly GCF_022379125.1. Lineage (NCBI taxonomy): Eukaryota > Metazoa > Chordata > Actinopteri > Pleuronectiformes > Scophthalmidae > Scophthalmus > Scophthalmus maximus. Next base: position 18,101,710 of record NC_061525.1, read on the forward strand.
AACACAGTTCAGTTTCATTTGGCACATTTGGGGAGGTGATGGGTTGGTGTCGTTAACAGAGGCATATTACTTTGTCAGACAGAAAAAGGATGGGAACCGCTATCACACAATGACTTTCATTTCATGATGACTAATGCTAACACTTAAGAGTGGGTTATAAGCATGCATTGTTGGGGAATGACAGTCTCTTGTGAACCGTCCAAGAAAATGATTTTATTCTTCCAAAGAGGCCTATTGTGCTCATGAACAGATAAGTCAACTGAATATCAGCTGTATTTAAAAAAAGCTAAGATTGTTAAATGTGCCTGTCCGAGTTAATTACACACAGATTGTCTTATCAGAATCAGAACCAGAATGAGTTTTATTGCCAGGTAAGTAACAGGTCAAATACAAGGATTTTTTTGGGGTGTTATTAAGGTGCATTTAGCAGTCAACGTATATACACAGAATTAGAAAAAGAATATAGAATAAAATGAAATAAAATAAAATAGAATAAAATAAGATTAAAATATAATAAAATTCACACTATTTACAGTTGTGTATTTACAAAATAAATAGGTGCCATATGCTACAAAAGCAATAAATAAAGAGTGCATTTTCCTCTCATTTGGGGCCAAACAGAGAGTTAGCACGTGAACGCTGGCGTAGGCTATAGATTCTGTACTGAGCTCGAACAGACAGACAGAGAAACAGAGAGAGAGAGAGAGAGAGAGAGAGGGAGCACACGGCAGTGCTTTGGATTAAATGTTAAAATATTAAATATTGAAAAGGAACGTCAGCTCCCCATTGCTCCGGTTTTCAATCTCCACCGGAGTTCGGCGGAGGGGGCCCCCGGGGGACGTTGGGCTGGACGCGGAGAGGGGTGGGGATGAAAACAGCCCCTCAGATGAGAGACATGAGCTGAGAGACAAGCAGAGAGGGCGGGGAGTGGGTGCGGCGGCCTGCGGCCGAGGAGAGGTTGATGGGTGCTGGAGATGAAAGATGTAGTAAAGAAGAAGAGAAAAACATATCTCAGGAAGAACGAAAAAGAGAAAAGCCACAACTTCCCAAATGTGTTTGCTGACTTATTGTGTCTGCTGTTTCAGGGTAGCCTATGATTTGAATGAAAAAAAATATCAAGTGGATGAGATCATTAAGCAAAGCAGAATGGGACACCCTATGTTCTTAAATTTTGGGGTATTTTAGTTTTAAATCATTGCCTTCAAACACTTTATTCTATATTTTATCACTGGGCCCGATACAAAACTTTAACAGATTTTGACCTGAATCATCCCGAACAGTGAGTCTCGTGTCAAGCGACCGGGGGCAGAGGACTTGCCCGAGGCAGGTGGAGGACTTCAACCTTACAGAAACACTTAACCTTCTTTCTTTCAAAAATAAAATAGAATAAAAGTGTGCGGCCAAGTCAGAGCTCCTTTTTTTTTTTCCTTTTCTTTTCGTTTTTCCCCCAGACACATACGGAATGGCAATCTCTCAGTCAAGTGATTTGGGAAAGGTGTCACATTCTTACCTGGCAGTAATTGCCTGCTGGTGTCGCTCAGCTGTGAGGCCAGAGAGGTACGGGACAGACTGGCAGGGGGGTGGGGTGGGGTTACTCCGTCCAGAATTGAAAGATGCGCATACCAAGAATCTTTTGTGCCCTGTGAGCAAGTAAAATATCAAAGTCCTGCCAGAGAAGGAAACTGGTTGTTCCACCAGCGTACGTACGTACGTGGGAAGGCGGGAGGCTGTGTTGGAGCGTGTGCGTTCCGTGACTGGCACAGAATGTCATCTGGTCTGAGGCAATGGATCGATGGCGTCTAATGGGATTTTCCAGCCTGCTATAGAGGACACGACAGGAAGGAAAGTGAGCAAGACAGAAGAAGAGTTGTCCCGGTGGTTTATGATTTATTATTCTTCTTTTTATTTTTTTAAATCATCGTCTTTCTTGTCCGATCAGTTTTCGATTCACTCTGGTCCTTCTCGATTTTTGCAGCATTTGAGGTTTAAATCCCTTTGATCCGTGTACAAAAGGAATTACGCTCGTCGGACAAGGTTTTTCTGTTGCACTACATTAATCAACTGGAGTTCACGAGGCCTGCAGAAATCTGGGTAAATAAAGAGTTATTTGATATGAATTCAAATTGAAAGTTGGAATATTCCACGAGGTCAGCAGAGCTTTCTGACCATCTATTATTTATTTCACTCCCAACTTTTTCCATCTCCCTCAGTTTCTGCTTGCGAACATCTTTTCAGCAAAAGGGAAGACAGAGACATGCATTCAAAATTCAATGTGTGAAAAAAAATATTAATGTAGAAGAAAACGTGTAAAAGTATAAACAGACTGTCGAAAGAAAAAATGTTCAGAGAGTCAAGATAGAAAAGATTGAAATGATATATTAAAGAATAGTTTCAACTTTAACAGGATAGATTCACGTCCCTAAGCCGCAGAGATACGATATCTCCTTTAATATACCGGAAATCAGAAACCTGTAACAAAAAAAAAAATAGAAAAATGAAAACAAAGTCCTTGAGACTGAAACGCAGCCATGCTCTCTCATACATCAGGAAAATAATATTGCCATGTCATATTATGAAGAATCTCATTATGGCATGTAAATTTGATGGCACTGGATATGTGAGAAGAGGCCCATACACATGTTTGCCGGCCAGCGCTAATGACCCCTTCTCTACAAAGGCTCTCCAGTGTGATTGCTAAATTCACCGCGGATACAACTCACATCCTTGATTCTGACGCACGGAGAGTGTTCGCACGGGGTGAAGAGCTCCCAGACGCCTCTCCAGATGTGAGCGCCCAAACACACGTTTACCCGGGGAACGGGCACACAGGCGCTACGAAGAGAGCGAAAGAGATGTACGCAGGCACACACTTGGCACATGAACACTTGACGGAAGACGGAGACATGTTTGAATCCTGTCTTGGGGAATAAATAAATAAAAATCCAAACAAGATCTAGACAGCATGAAGGGTTTAGGAAAAATGAGCAAGGGATGATTAAAAAAAAAAAAAAAAGGCCAGGAAAAAGACTCGTAATAAATATTTTCTTCTCCTCTAGTTCAACTCTCGATCCACCCTAACATGATGAACAGTTTATTGAGTTATGACAAAACAATATTTTCAATATTCGATATGACTGTTATATGATTAACACTACGTTATTACGGAACGCTGTGTGTAGTCTGATGCTCAGGGAGAGTTGTGGTGAGCTTTTTAAAATGTGGTATGGCCATTTTGCACAAGAACCACTTGTCACTTAAGTGACATTATTTTTGGTATTTGATGGGATCTGGGGACCTACAAACCATTGAGAATACAGTCAAATACAGAAGAAACAAGCCATTATTGCTACATGACACATTTGACTCTATTGCTAAGGTCTGGCAGAGTGTCGGCAACTTAAACTTCTCGGGTTGAGACTAGGGTGAGTTTGCCCTTTACGGTCGGAAATGGTAGCAAAAACGGCCCAGCTCTCTCTCCAACTCATCAAACCGGCCCTTCTGTATCACATGGCATATCATCACTGGTACCTGGAGCAACGTGCCTGCACCGGCTAAGTACAACCATGCTGTTGGCAGTATGGTGGGCAATCAAACTTGTCTGTTGGCATGAAGAACATGAGTGGCCGACAAGCAGGCCAATGGAGAGCACAGTTGGGGACGTATGTTATGAATAATTCTCCTCCTCTACGGAATTGTCGGGACTTGACATTGTGCACGACCAACTTGGTAACTTGGCTTTCCAGCATCACCAGAATTTGGATATTTATGCTCGAAAAAATAAACACCATCTGCCCTCGGAAGCATATTTTGGTGACCATATTAATATCTTGTGCTTTGCTCTCTTGCAACCTAGAACTCATATGTCGCTGCGACGAAACCACATATGTACAAAAGAACGTGGCCTAAAAAAAGGGATCAGACTTTCAGATCTCGGAGGCCGAGCAAGATATACTCCACATGTTGTGCAGATTGGACAGCTGCCCTCAGCAATTTGCTGTCCATGTCAGAGGTATTGTTTTCATTTCAGAGCACAAATTATGGAGTTGAGGAGTTATTCTTGCTCTATGGTACTAATATGAAGAAAGGAAAAACACGAGGAAGAGAGAAGAGACCAGAGATATACAGACCTAATTGGTAGTTATGTTTCTTCTCATGTCCTCTGGGTTATTTTAAGATGATATGCGGTTTCTGCTCAGTGTTATATTGTTGATTATACGTATGGCAGCGAAGTGAACAGCTGCCGTAAGTGTGCGTCAGTGTAAGTGAGTGTGTTGTTCTGAAATTGGAAGCCTTCTTGTAATTATTTAGGAACAGTTTGGAGCACGCCTCTCTTGCACGACTATGTCGCCGTCGTTTTTTCAATGATTCGGATGTGTCTGTTCTATGCCCAGTTGAATCCAAGTTGACGTACAGTTGCGCGTGTGCCCTTGACAACACGTCAAAGTCCCAACCGCAGCCTAACCAGAATTTGTGCGCGTGCGTGTGGTGAGGAGTTTTCTAATGTGCCATCAAGACACTGCACATCGTTTACTCGTCTCCTTTTAATGCGACGAGGCAAACTGTGGAGAGGACAGAGAGTGAGTAAAGAGTGCAAGAGAATCATAAATCAGATTTGGTATGAGGGAGTCTTTGGAAAAACCCCGGCAGATAAAGACCTGGGGAGAAGAATGGAATCCCATAAAGGGGAGGAGGTGATGATTAAGAGGAGATGGAGAATCATCCTTAACGTGAGCTCTGTCAAGATGGGCTGGGATATAGATCATTCTCTTTGCTTGAACTTTAAAGATGTTGAATGCAAACATTGACAGCGTACTGTCGGTGAAAGTACTGTTGTGGGATCGCCGGTGGACATTAACAAACATGCCCCACCGTTTTCTTATTTCATAAACATATGGAGATGAACATCCTCATCACTGAGTTGCCAACTGCGCCAAAGTCAAGTTAATGATCCTGAGTCTGAGGTTTAAGGGAATTCTTATCTCTCTCTCTCTCTCTTTCTCTAATGTCACCAAGTGCTTGCTCATTGAGTTTCTCTCTATCACATTGCAGGGTCTTGACCTTACTCCGTTAAGTGCTTTGAGATAATGCACGCTGTGATTTGGTGCCATACAAACACAACTTTGATCAAAATTGAACACGTGCACAACAACTCGCATTTCGCAAACTAAACGTACATGGATGCGATTACCTTACTCAAAGTTAATGGGGCTTGAGGCAATAAAAAGCTAAATGATTCTAATGCGTTGAGATATAATGTCAGGTCAAATCCGATTGTGATCAGCGCGTCCCACACTTCCTCGCCTCAGGGGAATGAAAATGTAGAGAGAGAGACTGACACAAACATGATGAGTACCGTAAGTCAGCGTTAAGAAAAAACAACCAGTGCCAATGGTGCTCAATTTAATGAATGCCACAATACGTCCGATGTGTGCGCACACATGTGTGTTGTGGTGGTGGGGGGGGGGGGGGAGCGTGTGCCTGGTATCATTGTCTCCATTTAGTTAAATCAGAAGCAGCCATGTATTTTGCACTGAGAGGGATAAAATGATCTCACACACACACACACACACACACATCAATCATATGTTTACTTGGGGGGTGCTGGAAAGAGTGTCCTTCAGAGAACCATGTGTCAGCACATGTGGTGCGCTGACATGGAAAGTTACAGAAATAGAGTGCATCAAAGGGGGGTGGAGGAGGAGACGATCAAGGAAGGACGAGTGCGGAGGAGGAGGGTGACGAGGTTTAGGCCCCTAGCCTAAGTGTTATTTTTCGCTGCAGCCATAATGCAGCGTACAATAGTTGACAGACAATAGTGGAAAACCTGGGCCTCGTTGTGGTCCCTTGGCACTTTTTTTTTTCTTTCTCATCTCCCTCATGCCAATGTGACGTTACAGATTTTGTGTTCATGTCACTGGATCTCTCCATCTGTCCGCCCTCTCTCGAATTCATCCGCCGTGTCAGCCTGTCATCTTCCTCTCTCTTTCATCTTGTGCACACTTCATGGAGGTGGCTGCCAAAACTGGAACCAACATAATCCGGGCCTGAAATATTGTCCCCACAGCTCTTTGTCGAACCACGTCTCCCCAGCGATGATCCTTTTCTCATTAGCGCCTTACCCTAATTCTCTGTCCATCTGCGCACCTTTTTTTCTCCCTGCTTTGTTTCCACCTGCTCACTGCTCGTGCCTCCTTCTTTCTCCCCCGTACTTTTGTTTACTCCGAAAGGGATTCAAAGCAGCCAGAGGGAGGGAAGGGGGCTGGAGGTGAAGTAAGTGGTGGGATGATTTGCCTCATTGGTGCTGATTGCAATCAATTAGAGTGTGCTGCTCACAGGAGCTCGGCTCCGATCTTTGTGTTGGACAGTGACTGCTGCTGCCTGTACACGCACGGACGAAACACGGACAAAACGGTATAGGCCGCACCGACACCTGACACTTTGTCACAATGTCTCATGAGAGTTGGCGTCAGAGCACTTGTGGAGGTGTGTTCATACCTCGACTGCAGGAACTGCGTATCAAATTTCCGTTTTTTATTGAACGTTGCAAATTCTAGTTTATGATGTCTACAATTTTATTATGCCGGGGCTATGAGAGAACTTGCCTCTACACAGCGGGTGCTACACAATAAATCTGATAAATACACTTTTTATTCCCTCAGTCTGTCCACCGAGCTGCCCCCACACACACACACACACACACATGCATCATTCTCTGCCCAGTCTTCTGCGCCCACACACTGAGAAAAGCTGTAGATTATTGCAAAGGTGAACAGAGGCCACGTGTGCTTAACAGTGATATACTGGCCTTTCAAGGTCGCACTTGACACACACACACACACACACACACACACACACACACACATACACACACACACACGCACACATACAGGAACGTTGCAATCATAAAAAGCCGCAGACTTACTGTATAATATGAACAAGCACAGAGTTACACACACAGGCCTGAATAAACACTTATGCGTGCACACAGAAGTGAGGGTTGAACTCCAACTCATAAATCAGAGAGGGAGTGTTGGTGCACATCGGGTTCCACAGGTCAGCGAGGGGAGACAATAAGTTATGACAGGAAAAAATGAATACTGTATGTCTCTCAGAGCTCTCGACACATTAAGGTCTCTACCACTGCCTCTTGCTCTCTCCTCCTACATCAATTCTGGACAGTCACAAAACTCTACAAAGCTAAACAGGGAGATAAAGAGGACGAAGTCCAAACAGGCAACATAGAGCAATAGTAGATGAACAGAGGCAGACAAAAGAAGGAGAATCTATGGATATTTCAGGAGACATCCCTCTTGATTTCCATTAATATCTCTGAATTGCTCGGAAAATGGCAACTTACTGAAAGAGCGGTATCTGTATTTCGTCACTGAGCCCAGCTCATGGTCATGACGATTCATCGAGCGTGTCATTCTCCCCCCCCCCCAACACTTCACTTTAACAACCTACCTCAAAAGCTACTGACCAAATTTGACATTATTTACATAGGGGCATTTCATTTAAGCTACATTTCTATTAATTGGTGTCATTACAATGATGACACAAGTAGCCATCTTGGAATAATGCTTTTTATGTGGATCTAACAACAGGGATATTTTGGGTAGATTTGAATCCTCTCATCTTACTTTATACCTAAATTTAGGTTTGTTGTCATTTCATTTGGAATTAATTGTAGTTGTAATATCGTTGCAAGATAGAGATGAGGTCAAATCAAATGTACAAATGCAAATTCTTGTTTGTATTTGAGTTTAGAGTTTGCAAAAGCGAGAGGCAAGGAAAATGTGTGTGTGTGTGTGTGTGTGTGTGTCTGTGTATATATATATATATATATATATATATATATTTGTGTTTCCCTGTCAGCTGCTCTTAAACGCAATGACAGCATGGGGGCGAAGGGGTTAGGCCTGTCTTCAGTAAATTACTCTCGTCCTAGTTCCAGGGGTCCTCTGTGTGTGTGTGTGTGTGTGTGTCTTTAAACTGGCCATACACAATAATAGCCCTCAGGGTTAATTGACCGCAGGCAGAGCACTTGTTCCTCCAAATAGACAGTCAGGGTTACGGTCTCCCTCCCACTCTCTCCCCTGACCCCAAGCAAGATATCATTATCAGCCCTCTCTATCGTTCTCTCTCTCTATTTTCTGGCTTTTTCTAAAGAGAGAGACAAACAGAGAGACACATGCCACCCCGGAGAAACCTCCACGCTCTCTTATTAACCCAACACTGCGTTTATCTGCAGTGGAGTTACTCCAGACATTCATCTGTTTCTAGTATCTTCTGGGCAAAAACAGCTCGAACCGGTGGAATCTTAAGAGCTATTGCTGTGTGTCTGTCTGTCTGTCTGTCTGTCTGTCTGTCTGTCTGTGCACAGATTTCGTCACCGCGATTGCATCCCAACCGCACAAGATATGCTCGCTCACAAAACCTTGCAGGTGTGCAACAGGTGTGTGTGGTCCAACACGAGTAGAATTAGAATTTGAATTCATTCAATGTCATTGCACAGAGTAGAATGAGATGAGGTAGCGAACCTGTTGGTGCAGTCACACAAATTAGACACTAATTTAACGCTTAGAAAAGAGAAGAAGAATTTAAAGCTACAGTGTATAATATTTAGAAGAACGTATTGCCATGAATTGAATATGTTGTCCATAATTGTGTGTTCACCTGCAACAAAGAACCAATTTTTTTGGTCAACTTTGAATGTGTTGTATATAGTAACATCAGGGGGACCCGACCTCCGTGAAAATCGCCATGTTTGCTAAGTCGTGTTGTGCTGCGTTCCGGTTCCACTGCGACTCGGGAGGTCGGAAAATCACCACCCCGACTCGGGGTCCGAGTTCCGAGGTACAATGGAGCGCAGCATTAAATACAGTTGCAGAAAACGGTCCAGAATACGCCGCATTCACGTTGAATTTCCAACGCTGCGGGAAACCGGAAATGGAATTAGCGGTACGCCACCATAAAGTGTCCCCTGTACAAAAATTACACACTGGGGCTTTAACAAACATAAACATCTGTAAATGTATTAAACATAATATGAACAAGTTTGGGATGAAAACAGTGAGATAACTTATTGTTGTACTAAAAATGTAATAAATATTACTGAGTCCTGAGGATCAGAACATCAGCATGTCGACGGGCACCATGGCTTCTGTGATCCCACAGAAAAATATCTCTTATTTCTCCACGTGTTCAAATCGACACACGTTTGAATAACATTTACGGTTACATCCTCCGCAGTTGCTTAATATCTGCAATGAAAAAGTATTTGTGTGTGATACAAGGTGTGATAGCAGAGTTTTTTTTACAAGATATATGAAATTAATTCTGCCCTTGATAAATCCAAGTGGCATATATGAGTCCACCTTTGAGCTTCACAAAGCCATAAACATTGCATGACCCAGTAATTATTATCAGCAATAACAAGATAAACCAGGTACATTTTTTTTAAAGCAACATGCAATCCACTGTCCAGTTTTTTTCTTTATATCCTTTGATTGTTGGTAACCTGGATATTGTATAATTTTGCTGCTGTTACTTCAGAACTGTAATCTCCCATTGTTTTGTAGATGCAACTGTTGTTCTCCTCTTAATCCCTTCAGTTTGTTTTATCTTCCAGGAATCTACAGTCTGATGTTATGCTCCAGTTCAGAGGCTGAGGTTTGTCGTCCACGTCCCTCAGAGGACCCGAACGCCGGGCTGAGCCCGTCCACCCCCACAATTGATTCTGGCTCACCTCGTCAAAGTTAATGGTTTTTAAGTTTGCCACCAGGAAGTTGTCTTCGCGCAGCCGAGTGTTAATGTCAGTGGCACAGTGGGGTGAAATCAAGAGGTGAGACATTTAACCTAAACTCATTATGAACTACTATAAAAAATGAGTTATAACTTTCTTCTTTTTTTTACGGTGACAACCTGTGATTAATGGTTTTGTTCAGCCAGTTAATTATGGCATCTCCACAATGATTTTTTTACTTATTGTTTTTTTTTTTTATTGGTCTACACAAAGTGACATGTCTGACCATGACAGATTACTACATGAAAACAAGAGATGTATTTACAACCTATGAAAGAAGAACAGAACCCATACACCTGACGATAAAACAAAAGGTGCTTACAATGTAGAGGAATATGTTCATTTCTTAAAATAAAGGTATTTAAAGACTTTTGTGGCAACCAGCAAAGAGGGGGTTGCATAAAATATGTTAACCTGCCTCAGATGATATCACTTTAGACTGAAGAATACCGATCTGGAAACCAAAACTATCTGAGGTCAAGTTGCAATGTGGGTAATGCAGGCTCCGGGTTTTGATGAGGATGAAGAACGGGCAATGTTTTTAGATTACAGCCCACGACGTCCAGTCTGATGACCCCACAGTTCGATGTAATTCTTTGTAATAACACATACCAATACTATAGACACTGGGAAACAAGTTTAATGGGAATTAAAAGAGGGTAACAGAGCTAGTTTAGGCCATGTTCTAGGGCCAGAACACCCAACGTGATTGGTTGTACACTTTTCTTCGTCGCCTTTAATGGCATATTGTTTGTTGTGATATAGGTTTGAAAAAAATGTGTTATTTAATGTTAACTTCAGTGTGCAACAACAATGAACCCTTACCCTGGCCACAACCCTACATCTAAGAGCAACCCCATTTAAATCAAACACAGCGTTTAAATGCTTTAAAAGTGTCAAATCATGCATCCATCAGTCTATTTAATTTTTTTATTCCATCCATCCATCGTCTACCGCTTTATCCATTTAAGGTTCGCAGGGGCGGCTGGAGCCAATCCCAGCTAACATTGGGCGAGAGGCGGGGTACATCCTGGACAGGTCGCCAGCCTATCGCAGGGCCACATACAGAGACGGACAACCATTCACTCTCACATTCACACCTACTGGCTATTTAGAGTCTCCAATGAACCTAACCCCATTCTGCATGTCTTTGGACTGTGGGAGGAAGCCGGAGAACCCGGAAAGAACCCACGCATACACGGGGAGAACATGCAAACTCCACACAGAAAGGCCCTGGTTGGTTTGAACTGGGATTCAAACCCAGAACCTTCTTGCTGTGAGGCGAAAGTGCGAACCACTGCGCTACCGTGCAGCCCCCATGTTTTTATTAACAACCTTTATTATGACTCTCAGGTCAAATCCAACCGAGGTTTCTTGTGTGCTTGTGATTCCTGGTTGGATCCCCATCTCCTCCAGAGTGTGTGGAAGTGTCCTTTATAACTGCCCATGATGCTGCGTCACCAGTGTGTGAATGTGCCTATAAGACATACATCGGAACCTGAGTGGTTGACAGACTGGAGAAGTGCTACATAAATGCAGTCCATTTTACCATTTTAGTGTTTGAGCCAGAATGCAAATGATGCGTCTCCCACTTCTTTGCTCAGTTAGCATCAGTGGCTAATCATGGCAAATGAGCGCTAGCAGGGAGGCTAGATTGGCATAAGCTGGCATTAACTGGTGCATTAGCAAGTGTTGGGCAATTACTTTAATGATGTTAATTGGACTGAGATATCCCCCCGCACAGGAAGTGAATGAGAGAAATGTAACAATGATTATGATTAGGCAGCTAATTATAGTATCAGCTAGATGTGGCACATACGCCAAGACATACTCAGTTTATCTAGACGGCAGGAACGGATGCTTGGTGTGTTCGCTGATTGCAATGATTTTGTGCACGTACACGCACGTGTGCATGTAGACACACACACACACACACACACAAACTCACACACACACACACACACACACTTGACAGCTCTTTGTTAGAAAGTGCTGATTTAATAATTAAGATACTTTTCTATGACATATTTGATCTGTCATATTTGACACCATTCCTGATTTATGAAGTAGTGATGTATACAGCCATCCATCCATCCATTATATATACCACTTTATCCTTATAAAAGGTCGCAGAGGGTGCCACTCCCATCTGAGGCGGGGTTCACCCTGGACAGATCGCCAGCCCATCACAGGGCCACGCCAAAATCTGACATAAAACCTGGTGATGGTGCAGTCACGATTGGATAATGTCAATAATATTGTAGAATTGTGTCACAGTGGGAAGCAAAACACAGCAAATCTTTGAGTTTGAATCTGCTAGCTGAATGGGGCTTTTCTGGGTACAGTTTGCATGTTGTCCCTGTGTTACTCTGAGCGTCTACCCCGGTTACCCCGTGCAATGTCTAAAATATACATACCAGGTGAATGGGAGTCTCTAAATTACCTGTAAGTGTGAAAGGTTAACTGTATATGTGTTATTAATGTGATAAAATAGCAACCTTTACAGCTCCTACCCTGCCTCAGGCCTAGCGTGTGAAAAAACATAGTCAATGCACATGCAATAATGTACTTGTTGCAATCAGCTGCATTATTGTGCTGTAAACTACAGTAACAAATAAATGAAGGGTTAAGCAGCTGGTGATACAGCAAACACAATGTGTAGAAGCAAAACTACCAGAGTGTATATTGTAACTCTCAAGTGGGAAGACACAATGGCATTCATATTCATAGTCACAGCAATATTTTTTTTAACAGAACATAAAAGGTCTTTAACTTAGTGTTATGTGCCATTGCTTCAGTGTGTTGCACAAAAAGGTGTTGCACCAATGTGGGCACAAGGATGAAAGCAATCTGTTTTTTATTAGTTTATTTCATTTTATGCTTTTTATAATAGCTGTAACCTTGTTCGGAAATAAGAGACAAATGGTGCTTGATTGCCTTGTTGCTCTGCATGTTTCTATGTTTGGCTCAAAGTGCCTCTAGGTCTTAGACTGCTGGTCTGCCAAACGTGCCGCGGAGCAGTAAAGGCAGGCGGCAACGAATAAAAGCCACAGCCAAACACACCCACAGACTGATTTGAGGACTAAGAACAGGCGCACAGCACAGAACAAACCAAAGGATAAACAGGCTGGCGTATGCTCAAATCCCGATGACTGCATCCTCCCCTCCCTCCCATTATTTCTCTTCTCCCGTGTGTCCCTGTTCTCTCTTACTCGAAGTGCCAGAGAAAAGAGAGATGAGAGAGGGTGAAAAACCAAGAGACAGAAAATACACATGTGGATGAAGGGTGATAGAAGGAGGGGCAACGAGAAAGAGGGGGAGGGAGGAGAAAGGTGAATGAGGGGAAGGAAAGAGGTTAAGATAGGAGGAGCTGGAAATTGGTAAGGACATGGCTGAAGGACATAAGGCAATGGTAAAGTTAAATGACTAATTTAGTATGCTGCTCACAAAGAGGTTCGGTGTGTGTGTGTGTGTGTGTGTGTCTGTGTGTGTTTGTGCGTGTGCGTGTGTGTGAGAGATGGAGAGAGAGCATTTATATATATACTACAGTCATGCTACCAGGGTTGGATTGTTTCTGTTTGAATGTGTATTTTGCACATGAGCATGAATATATCTGTTTACATTGTTAGTGTGAGTGTGTGTGTGTGTGTGTGTGTGTGTGCGCGTGTGTATGTGCGTGTGTGTGCGTGTGTGTGTGATGTGTTGAAGTGTGCTGACACGTCCTTGGCTACCTCCAAGGCAGATTAAGGGGACAGGGTGCCTGACCTTGTTGTTCCAGACCGGGCTTCAGTGACAGGACAAGAGGCTAAAGGGCACCTCCATATCCCCCTTGGTGTGTGCCAAGCCTGGGTTGGTCCGCCACCCAGTGACCCATCTGCTGGGGGATCAGGCTTAGAGTGCCACTGCAGGGTAGTTGGCCTGTCTGTCTTCCACTCACCAGACACACAAAGCCTGACATAACACACGCGTTCTTTTCTCGTTTACTGGGCCATGGGAGTATGTGTGAGGGGGGAAATAAACAGTTACTGTATGTGTGTACTGTATGAGTTGAACTTTACAAAAACTGAGGGAACGGTCGAGACGACAAAGAACCGTTTGCAGCAACATGAACTGTGCCATTGTGAAGCAATATTTTCACAAGTGATTTGGTGCAGCCATTGTAAGCCGAGTACACGCCACAAATATCTGAGCCAAATTTAATGTCAACAAGTGACTCGGCGACCTCATAAGAAATAACTTCACCTTCTGTGACCCTCTACAAGTTAGACAGGAGACAAGCTGAGCATGGGATAATTACTCATCTCCAAATGTGCCAGATTAGCTGACCCCATAAAACAATAGCGCCACAAAGCACTCAGAAGTGAATTAGACTCTCCAAATTAGTTTTTATTTTGGGTTACATCCATTATTAATGAAGTGAGCTGCGCGCCGTCGGTGACCGCGCCTGGGTCATGTCATGGGGTCACACGAGGTCAGGCCTAACTGGAAGTCTAAGGGCAGAGAAAGGTGAGGACACAGTTGGGCTGTTGACGTCACAGGTCAGTCAATGGACCAATCAATGGATAGAGAAGATATGAAAACATGTAGAAGGATACCAACTGTATATTAAATGTATTATAATATGTATTGTCCCCAGTTCAAACAAATTATTAAATGTCCAAAGGGAGTCATGGTACGGCATAGTGACTGTAGTCATATGTATTACAGTTCTATATTCTTCCCCCTCTGGAGTAGTCTCCCATTAGGTCCTGCTCCAAATAAATCTAATTCCTTCCATTTTAAAATCTTGCTTTTAGTCCATCCTGATTTTGGCTCATGGTTCTGTTACTGTCCATCATTATTTTATTTTATCTATTTTTTTATCTCATCTTTTGTGACTTTTACTATATTTTCACATGTTCGGTTTCTCTCAAACCTTTGATCTCTCATCGATTTGGATTCAATCATCACACCACATATTCTGAAACTGTAAGGCACTTTCTGTTTTATTTGTTGTTGGTGGTGGTGTTTTTTTATTTGCAGTCTTAATAAATGGGACTTGGCTTGACAATATATCTAGGACCTCACATGAAACCCTTCAGATGTTTCCCCTCATCAGCCTGCCATACTTCTCTAGCCTGTTCCTGTGTTTCCTGGACACACAATAAGTAATTAATGGTGATTTTCCAGAGATTTCTAAACTGAATTTTTAAACTTCAAGTGCTCACTGATTAGCTAAATAAGACCACATGATTATCATGGTTATAATTATAATTGAAGTGGGGATGTAGAGAAATTACGCACAAGTGTTTTTCTGTTTAGTCCTCGTCACAGCACTATGGGTGTGGACAATTGGGTTTAACTGACAGCTCGTACACAGTCACAGATCAAGGACTAAGAGAAAGTAAACTCAAGAAATGACTTGTTATTGGGAATATAGGAATCCTGAGAGCCTCAGAGGACACATGGTAATTATTAATTCACTCAAAAATAACGCAAACAAGTTTGCTCAAATATTGGTAGGGACATGTCCCTAACATCCATTTAGGCAAAACTACACACATGGCCTTACCATCAGTGGAAAACAACAAGATGGTAATTTTCTCTTTTTCTAGAAGCCAAACCTTTTTTGGAGACCTTTAAGCTTGTTAACTGTCTGAACGTATGAGGCTCAAAGACATTCTATTGGCCATCCCCACCCACCACTAAATACGGCTGAGTGCAGTATGTAACATTACACCCCTACAGGCAGTTCATCCTTTATTCCCCAATCACGTAGCAGAACCAGATACCAGGCGGTCAGCACGTCATCAAGTCCAGCAGTGCCCTGGCTTCGGACCACAGTGTTCCCCTCTACTCTAGTAAAGTTTGCGAACCCCAGATACTGTATGGACCGTGTGGCACTGACCACTGGCTTGAAGTCTGTAGGCACCCTCCCTCGCCACAGACATTTCTGGTTGGCCAGAAGGTGTACCCTCTCCACCAGTGGTCTCAGCAGCAGACTTGGGGAAAATCCGGGCTCATCACAAATGGGGGCGAGGTGTTCTTTGCAGAAATACACAATGGCATCGTAGACACCACAGATGCATGGACAAAACCAAATACGCTGTACCCAGATCCCTATGAGATGAAGCTCAAACACACAAACAAATACAAAAAAAAAAAAGACTAATTGTTCAACTTTGTAGACAGTCGTAGTAGCTCATGTAAGAAAACCCCCATGGTGTTGATAAAATGATTTCCCAAATCATTGCATTGTTATTATACAACTGTGACTTAAGTCCGGAGGGATCATATCCTGCTCACTGGCAAAATTTCAGAAGTTACTGTTCACTTAATTTCTCTGTTACCATAGTGGGCAATGGGGGCCGCTGTCTCTGCAGCTAAGTGGAATATCAATGAAATTAAATCAAAAAAACCTCCTGTGGCTGTCTCCCAGTGTTTGTCATGATGTCAACACACACACACACAGGAGTTGTGTGCCTCCTGTTAATAACTGGTCATGAGCTCATTTTAAGTGGTAGGTGATTAGCTGAACAAGACAAGATTTTTATCATGGTCATCAATATAATTGAAGTGGGGCTGTGGAGCAATTACGCTCAATACAAAACACCTAAAGCCTCTGTGAACCTGTAGTCCACCCACAGAACCTCTTCTCAGCACTATGTGGGTGTGGACAAATTGGGTTTGATTGACAGCTCCACTCTCCGATTAATTTTCTAGCGCCAGTTTGGGCGTGACGACTTGTCAAGGCTATCATTCTTACTAACTCCATTTACACCACGTATTAAAATATATCTCGTAAATGATTTAAGCCGATTACATTACTGTTACACCTGGTATTTATGTGTCTCCAGCATCCAGATTGTTCAGCTCACATGAAATCATCCTCTCATCTGTGTGGCCTGTTAAGGTTCACTTCCCTGTGCCTGGTTGAGCTTTCCCCATGTTCTCAAGGTAGCAGTAGCAACTGGCTGGTCAGTGCACTTGCATAGTGTGGTTCAAACTTGTTAGGATGGCATAAAACTAAACTAACAACTATCAGAGAAAAATCACAAAATTGATTGAGAAAATGGGCAAACATTACTAAAAAAAGATTTTTTTTTTCCGAATTATCCATTTAAATCCGTGATAGTCCCCAACCTCTTGATGAATAAGTTATAATAGCAGTATAAAAAAAAGCCAATGCCTTCACAGAGACTTTGCTAAGTCTTTACCAGTGTTTGTATTGACACTTTAGATGAAGCGGATCAACATATTGGTAAGCAAACAAGTGATTAAGGGTGTATGGAAATGGAGGCTTGGAAATTGAATGGAATAAAGCTTGCGCACATCTCTGTCTTTGGATGGTAATGCTGCAATAGCATCGCCCAATCAACAGAGTGTGAGGTCTGTTGTGACAACCCGTTGTAATGTGGTCATGAACATGTGCTGGTTGGGCTCATTATTGCCTTTTAAGTTTAATTCTCAGCCAAAGGCATAGGTTACTACCGTCTGTTTAATTTTTTATTAATCTCACTGCCCCTTTAAATTATGTTCATATTTGAAAGACATCTCCAAATATGAAAAAAAAATTGGGGAATGTGGGAATTTCTCCAAAACACACACCTTTACAACACATCTTCTCGTACAAATGGTTCTTGTATGAGGCCCAATGTCCTCATTGTACATGCTCAATCAATGTTGTCGGTTATTGAATACTTTGACGGTGACGTGTGTTGTGTATTGTGATCTGAACATTGCTCAAAATTATGTGGGCAAAAATTGAGGTCAGGAAAAAGTTAAGAGTGTTAAAGAAATATTGTACATGGACTTGTGGATGAATAGAAAATTGGAGATTGGGACGATAGTATATGTGGGGAGAAGCCTGTACCCACAAAGCAGCTGGAGAGCTTCCTCTTTGGGGCCATAGAGCTGTAGTGTGTACGTTTGTTTGATTGTATGTGTGTGTGTGTGTGTGTGTGTGTGTGTGTGTGTGTGTGTGTGTGAGTGAGTGAGTGAGAGAGAAACAGAGGGGGCAGAGAGAAAGAGACAGCTAATAGGGATAAGGAGAGAGGTAGAGAGAAAGGACAGAGAGAGAGAGAGAGAACTAGCAGTTACAGGTTTGGGAAATCCTCACTGGTTCAATTATATAGCCTTTTATGACCTGGGGGGACTTCTTGATAGGTCTATTAGCTCATAGTCAGGGTCCCAATGCTAACAATTGGATACATACTACACACACCTTAACACACGTACATGCTCACGAGCGCTTGCACTCACCCACACACCACAGCACACATACAGCGCTCAATAAGAGAAGAAAAACTCCTGCGTGGAAAATGTATTATTACTGCTCATTAATCTGTGGTGAATTTGCGTGGTTCCGAGAGGTTCCGCAATTTTGACCATGACTGCACTGTGAAGCAAAGATAGCATTACGTGACTATAGCGCTGTACTAACAAACACTTGTTGACATGGGTAATACCATGTGAGGGTGCAGATTGCAACCAATTGAATGGCCCTCACCCTACAATCTTGCTCCCTGTGACCTTCAGGAAATGTAAAAACAAAAGGCCATCCCTATAGCCTGTGTTTGGTTTGTCTGTTTTGGGCTACTGTAGTCAAATCATTGCAGTGCAACATTGCAAAAAAGACAACATTTCTTATTTTCAGGTTATGTATCCTCAGTTGTCTACTTTCAACAGAAATAAGGAGCTGCTCTTCTCTGAATTTCTTCTGGGTATATAAACTCTCCTCTATGTCCCAAAATCCGGCTATGAGCAAGATGATTTGCCATAGTTACAACACAGAGCACACTGACCATAGAATATGCTGGATCATTCAGTATTGAGAGGTAAATTGATCATAACTTTCAGACTGTGCTTGTTCACATGACTGTCCTTTATAAGGCCTGAATACAATTATAACAATCTATCACATTGGCACTAACCCATGTTTCTGAATATGTCTGCTCCATCAAGTAGCTTTCTTACTTTCTCTACCAATGATGTGACATTCCACTCCTCAATAACCTGCACACAAGTCCAGGGGTCACTTTCTCAAAGCCGCCATCTTCGTCTGGACTCCAGTACCTGTCTTTTCAAGTGGTAAGACTACAAGCAATGGCCTCCTGTTGTTTCTCTTCGTCGAGCCTGACCGGACCCCATGGCTACAGGCCCAAACAATCTATTCACTTGCGAACTTTCCTCCCAAGCCAAGCGCAAAGAATAGCCTTTAGTTTTCCTGATTTAGGTGAGGTCATTCTTCCACAGTGAAGCTTAATTACAAGGGTCTCTAAACTGCACTCTATCAGGCGTCTCGCTTCCTTTCCCTTTGAAGACTCCTCTGATTGAATGATTCGCTGACAAGGACACAAACCCTGCCACAACAATAGAGTGATGATTCACAGAGAGGCAAACACACTTAAAGACAATTTCAATTAATTTGAATGCAAATGATCAGCTTGTTCTCTGCCTCCGAGACAGACTCCTTCTCCTCCAATGCTGCTTATTCTCAAAAGGAAGACTTTCTTCAAAGATTTCCATGGATCTACGCATAGGATATAATTGGACAGACTGAGCACAGCAAGTTTAACACATAAATCATTTCATTTGCAACAAGGTAATTTCATAAAAATTTCATTTAATTTCAACACAAGTATGACAATGGTGTCAATTCAATATTGGTCTAAAATATGAAATTACTTTCAGTCTGATGAAGCAATTAGATTAAATATAATTACCAGTGTTTCAGCATGAACTAAATCAATAAAAAATTCTAGGTGGATTAATTGTGTGCTTAGACGTGTGTAATAGTTTTGCAAACTGGGAATACACACATTGTGTGTGTTTGTGTGTGTGTGTTACCTTGATTTACTCCTATTTGTGCCACGGGGAGTTGACGAAAGGCAACAATTTCAAGGTTAAAAACATAGGAGCAAGTAGCCGGCTAGAAAATTTCTTCTTAGAAAAGTAGAAAAAATAAAATCCTAATTTGCACAGGAAAGACATTCTTCCCCCCATATTTTAGTTTAGAATAAAAACACATTATGCAGCCATGCATTTTTGGCATCTTGCACAGAGCTTTTATTGTGTTGAAAAGTGCTGTCACTGCAAGAGAGGCTTTCCCCCTGTGATTCTCACTAATACTGGGGGAGTTACTGATGACCCTACAAATACACGTTCATGGAAAATGTTTGCAAACAGTGACAGTGAGTGTACAGTGTGTATGTGCATGGCTGTAAATTCCGTCTCCAAAAATGCGTATTAACAAAATATAATGTCCGTAATAATCTTTTTTCTAAATATCTAATTTTGCCTGTGGCACAGCAAGCCCATCGATTCCACCTTCCTACTCTAGCTACTGGAAACTGTCCTCACCTGGAAATTGTGAACTGTGACTCATTATTCTCCTGACGAGTGACTTTAAAAAAAAAGGATTTCTAAGTAACAGAAATCGTGTACATGTAGCTAGTGTGATGGTGTTATGCTGCTGCAGAACCTGGCGTAGTATCTGGAGAAATTAGTCACACAGTACTGGATGATTTTTTTTCTAACCTAGAGAAGTTCTCATTTGCAAATATTGTAGAAAGAAAGAATTAAAAAAAACATGGACAAGACAAAGGCTGTTGGGCACAGTGGGTCAGTCATTAGTTCTAGAGTTAGTAATTCAACCTTTCTGGACTAAAGTGGACTGACCAAAAATCATTGACAGTAATCTAGGGTTTAACAGAATCGTCCAATGTCAAGGTTCTGAGTCTGGATGGATCATTAGGCGTTTGTCTCCTAATAATGATCAATGTGAACTTAAACCTCAAAAGATGACCTTGCCATTGATTCACCCATCACTACAATCTTGCTCTAAACATAACCAAGACGTTTGAGTTGCCTGAATTCAACGAACTCAGAAAGTGCTCGTTGTAGCTTTGGATACTCTGATAAGTCCTATCATCCTGCCATAGTGGCCAAATGGCGGCAATGTATTTTCCCATAAGGCTTCCCTTTGAGTTCTACCATGAAATCCACCAGACAAGTTGAGATGATTCAACCCTTTGACTCAGATATCAACTTGATAGTTTTAGAAGCATTTCATTAACCAGCATTATGTTTCTCACTTGCTTTACATAGTCTTTAAAACAGAAAGAAGTTCACTGATGTGTAAAATAAATCTCTATGTTTTATAAATCTGTCCCAGTCTGCATCTAATCCCATCAATTATGCATAGTTTTGCCAAGTCCTGAAGTGATCCTACTGGCTATATATATTTGAATCATTTTACCTCAGGCAATGTCATTTTAATGAATCCATTATGCATATATGCAGGCTACAGTACACTGTTGCTGATGCCTTATTTCCATGTATCTTTTTAATTGTTGTATTGGCCTTTTGCTTCATAGTTTTCCCATTTGAGAAGCAGTGGAAACTTTTCAACTGGCCCAAATCCACACCAGACCCTCCTCTCCATCCTCTCTTGTTTGAATTTCTTTCCACTGGTTGCACCCCTGCTTTTCTTTGCTTTCCATGTCAATTTTTGACAGGTTTTTTTTGCATACACTTCCGTTTTGTATCTCTGTGTCCCTTCATATCACCAGTAAACATTAGCTAGTCTCAAATCTTCTTCAATACGGCATAATATAATTTTGTAAATCTTGGTGCACAGTTGCAGATGTGGGTGGAGGCACAGTGGACAAGCTCTCAGTCAGACATTATAGAGTTTAACCAATCAGAAGCCAGGGCTGACTTTGGTCATTACAGGTCCCAATCAAGCAATAAACTGCAATGTAACGATGCAGAAATTTTATCCTCAACAAATCAACTTTGTCAAAAATTAACCATTTACAAATGGCTCGTCTATATAAGGGTCATCAGCCATTGTGTTTTCACCCCCAAGATTGTCAGTATATATGCAATAATGATGTAATGTAATAGCTATGTAATCTCTTTAGGGCCCCCTTATATTGGATCTGATTTCACTGGTGAGCAGCTAAGCACAAATCATATTAAAACAGCTAACAGAAACAAAAGTTGCCTGGTTTGCATAAACACACAGACACACACACACACACACACACACACACACACACGTACACAGAACTAACTATGCTTGGCATGTCAGGAGCATGTGACAATTTGTGGCTCCAGTGGTTTCTATTAGGAGTTGATAAGATTGGAAATGAAAACAACTTCATTTTAATTTCACAGCCCGACTTTGATTTGCTTTCACCTCCTATGTTTTCTCACAGATGTTTAGCTTGAACTGAGTGTTTCCCACATATAGGCTCTGCTTGGGCGAGCCGCCCAGGTAGATTAACCGCCGCCAAAATAAATTTTAGGATGTTTTAGCATTTTAAAAAAAGAAGGTTTAAATCCAACTCCTTCTGTGATCTATTATCTGGCGGACAATCTCCCTTGCTACCAACACATTTTTTTGGGAAACACTGTGGTCGATGTTTTAATTTGGATTGATGATAAAAAAAAACCATGCATTCAAAAGGCTTTATTAGACACCCACTAACCCACACACGCATGAACACACGCACGCATGCACACACACACACACACACACGTACCATGCAGACACTTTGTCTGTATGCAAAACAGCATGTACTGTGTGAAAGGCCAAAGTGATTTTAAAATGAGTTTTTTTCCCCATATGGTAATATATTTACAGTCACTAGCAAGAAGAATTGTGTTTATTATGTGTAAATTGATTGTATTCATGTAGTAAATTTTATGTTTTCTCGAATAATCGAACACTCATAGCGCTTTTACACACGCATTCATACAGCGCCACTGTTTAAATGACGCTCTATTTGTCAGACGTGTCTTGCCCAAGGACACTTTGGCATGGTGACCTGGGGAAACAGGGATCAAACCTCTGACCTCCTGAGCCACAGCCGTGTGTTCGGGATGGACTGCACCTTTGTACTGGCATGTGTGTGTGCGCTAATGT
Organism: Scophthalmus maximus; assembly: GCF_022379125.1. Taxonomy (NCBI): domain Eukaryota; kingdom Metazoa; phylum Chordata; class Actinopteri; order Pleuronectiformes; family Scophthalmidae; genus Scophthalmus; species Scophthalmus maximus. Next base: position 18,124,428 of record NC_061525.1, read on the forward strand.
CTTCTTCTTCTCGTTGTAAAACCAATCAAAAGTCTACTTCAAAATGTATCTCATCAAAATGATTACAGTCTGCCTTTTTGTCTGCCTCCTCAATACGTGCTCTCCGGTGGACACGATCTGTGTTTCCAGTGTGTTGCCATTTGTTACAGCAAAATAGTCACGTTAAACATTGTTAAATTTGTGATGCAACAGCAGGAAAGCAAATACAATGTTGGGGAGGGAGCAATTTTGTACTCTCTGCACAACTCAACACAAGTGATGTGAACAGAAGTGAAAGAAAAAATGGCATTTTATGAAATAAACACGTTGAAATAGACGGAGGGAGAAACGATCTATCCACGGCATTATTCATAAACCACATCCTGTTTTGTGGGGGGAGATTAGTTTTTTCAATTTCAATTAAAACACCTTTTTTCTCTTTCCAAAAATTTATTTGGCCCTCCTCTTTAAAATGTCATCATACAATACACTCTGTTACATCCCCATCATCGCTTCCCTCTATGTTTCCATTTATCATTCTCCACTGTGAGTCCAAAGAGCAATTAAAGTTACGTTGCATAGCCAGCGCATGCTTGGGGGGAGGTAGGCAAAGTAGAGACACAAGAGTGTTTAGGACACATGAAGCCGTAGAGGAATTGGGAGGCGGTAAAGGAAATGAAACAGAATGGGCAAAGGGACAGCGTATGCGGAGAGGGAGAAGAAGGCGAAGAAAATGAATAAGGACATAAACAAGTCTCCCACCTCTCTTTCTTTTCCTTCAATCTCATATATAAATGTGATGGTTTCTCTCCCCATACAAAACCCCATAGGCAATTTGAAGAAAGTAGGCCAAAATGAAATATGGCCACAATATAAAAACAACACTTCAGACACAGCAGCTTGATAAGACCCTTTTGCGTGTGTGTGTGTGTGTGTGTGTGTGTGTGTGTGTGTGTGTGTGTGCGTGCGTGTGGTTTTGGGGGTAGGTATGAGAGCAATGGGACACTAAATGGGTCGCAAGACACATGAGTGTTTTATCATGATTGAATTGAAAGTAGAATTTGAAATGAAATTTTATACCATTGAAACAGTTGTGTAATTTATCATCCTGTTTCTTCCTCTTTCACTCCCTCTCACGCACAAGCACACACACACACACACACACACACACACACACACACACACTCACACATAGAGAACTCCTGTCCACACACTATCCTGCCCTCACGCTGCACTCGCACCACTCTAACCTTTCAACCACCAGCATACTGTGGCATGAACAGGCTAAATCCCCCGGGAATCTGTCTGTGACATGCATGAGGACCATGTTGACTTACTCTGAAGAGCAAAGCCTGACCCAAATATGGATGCGAGCATTAGACAAGAATATGACCTATTAATCATCGACGTGATGTCATGCATGATTGCATGGAGACAACAAAAATAGGTTTTCGGTCTGAAGGACATGGCAGCCTGAAGTGGCAGTGCAAGAGATGACTGTGTTTCCCTTTTTGGGTCTTAATTATCCAAAAATGACATACTGATATAGCAGGGAAGCAGACACTCATTTGACCTTGATATTCAGTTCTCAGGATGCTGGGAAACTGCAGAAGCTTCAACCTTCATTGATAAATGCAGCTAGGACAGAGCACTCAGTTGCCCTCATTAAGAGGAAATATTTAAGTGACTCAATATAGCGACTTAATGAAGCATATAGGCAGTCAAAGACCCTTAGGCTTATCTCAATTTATTTTAATTTACAAATTTGGAGTGTTTAGATTTGTGTCATGGTTTGCCTCTTGGCTAATTCCCTCCTGTGGACCTACAGCACCATCCTCTCCCTCCTTGTTTCAGCACTAGCATGGCCACCTGTCGTACTCAACCCACCCACCAGAGGTCCCCGGACTTTTTTTCACATCTTCTCCATAGCCAGTTTTCCATTTCCCAAGCAATGGAACTTTCCCGCCTTTTCTCCACACCTGTTCTTCATTTATCTCATATGCTCCCTGATATTTACACCAACCATTTTTTTTTCCCTAGTCAGTTTCCAGATCATCTGCTAATCTTTCCTGTTGTACTGCTCTGACTGTGACCTTCGTCAATACCTACCTGCATGCTGGTCCATCTGTATGTCTGTAAGCATGTTCCTCTTCGGGAAAATCTATTAAAGTTCCTTCGCTGCTCCCGTCTCACTGTGTTCTGCACTTTGGTCCCCCCGGCCTATGCTCCTACCACCAACTGTGACATACACAGTTGGAAAGCTCATTAAAAAGCTCTGAAAGGATTTTAATTAACTACTATACATCACTGACAAACAATTAATGGATAAAACGTTAAAAATGCTGTGATATAAGTAATTATTAAAAAATAATTACAATCCCTAAACCAAATAAAGTTGTTCAATTTACACTTCCTCATGACCAACCGTGTCATGGAGGCTGCAGGAAAATCGGGATAGAACATTTCCACAGCTATGGTTTGGACTTATTGATTGGCAGACATCTAAGCACTCTGTTAAACTGGCCACAGAAAGGATGATTTCTTGCAGGTGCTGGACTACAACTGCCCTTGATTTATCTTGGATAACAATGGACTTGAGATGCTGAAAATACGGCAGACAGACTGGTTGGTTGGTGGACAAGAGGGCAAAAGAAAAGCAACCAACAAGTGCAACGACTTGCAGAGACAGTGTGTTTAAGTGTGTTCGTCCGCTGAATCAGTCAAAAATGTAGATACATTTTGGGTTGAACAAAAACGATTTCAGGATTCCTTATTTTCAAACTCTCCCTTTTTTCTTCTTTCTATGAAAACTGCCCAGCCTAGATCACGGAGGGTTTTGGTAGATACAGAAGCTGCCGTAGGGTGAGGGTCCTCTCAGGAGCTTAGTTAATGACACCTGTGGGTCTGAGGGGGTTAAATACGCCCTACGACTGGGACAGGGGAGGTCTTTGGAGGCCACATGCACTGTCCACCTGTGACACATGTATATTCCATCTGGAAATCTCCTCAATATTGAGCGACTGCATTAATACTCCTGCGTGAGACATCCACGGTCTCCAGGCTGCCTGATTATTGACTTAAGCTTCATCAATTTTTCTCATTACACTGTTAACCAACTGTCTCTCATTCATTACCCCCCCCCACCCCCCCCTGTCTGTTTCCCAGTTCGCTAGCGTTTAAGTAGCATCCTCAAACCCTAGCCCTGCAGCTTTGCTCTACTTCTACCAATTACCAGGTCAGTGAAGGACAAGATCTGTATTAGCTGTGAAGGTGAAGGAAGCCAAACCATTAACTGATTAATCTGGTATGTGAAAGTGTGCATTCACATGTGTCTGCGCATGTGCCGTGTCTGATACGCACCACACTGCAACCGACTACTGCCTGTCACAGAGGATTTGTCGGTGCTGATTAAGGAAGACAAGTACCTCGTTTCTACTGAAACACGACTGGTGCCGGTGTGAAAAAAAATCTGGAACCACCAACACGCCTCTGCAACATTGGTGGTTAAGAAAATACCCATAATTTTGAGGAAAAGTTTGGTATTTTGACCAGCGCGCCATCCAACGTTTTTAAACCAGAAGTAACCATATTTGGAGGACTGGGGGGCGGGTCTGACTTTGAGCTTGACAGCTCTGACTGTCCTACACTTGCTACCTGCAACCATTGGACAGTACTAGCTGTCAGTCACACAGTATCCACGCCCCAATAGTGCTTTAGCGTATTATACTCTGAAAGACCATAATTTACTAAAAGCTATTTTGAAAAAGACTTGAAACTACAGATTGAGACCATAAACTCCGCAGGAAAATGTTTACTGACGGTATAAATCAAGTGAGAAGAAAGAGTCACTCACTTCTCATAGTCTTCTATAGAAAGTGACTTATTTTTGCAACCGGTGGAGTCGCCCTCTGGTGGTCATTAGGGAGAATACAGGTTTCAGTCACTTCTGCATTGCATTCATTTCCATATATAAAGTCCATGATATGAACTAGCTTTCTTTCTTTTTCTCTTTTTTTTGCTTCAAAATCAAATTTATGTGGAAATAAATCCCCTATTCCCAGATAACGCGTTTTCCCTAAAGAAATAACCACAGGCAAACATTTAACCCCAGTCGATATGCAAGGAGCTGTTTTTCTTTTCTTTCTCTCTCTCTTTCCTTCATTTTTTCAGTGTTTTTTCAGTGTCTCCATCTTTCAGGCAGCCGACTGTAACCGCGGACATACACCCAAGAGAAAGGGAGCCATGGGGGGTCTGACTCTTTAGAGACATGCACAGCTCAGCAGGAGGGTTGGAGCGGTGCACAGACAGAGGTGGGAAAAGATGAATAGATAAATAAAGAGAGAGAGAGAGAGAAAGAGAGAGGCAGCAAACACTCCCTAACCACACACCATCAAGGATTAAGCGCTTAATGGAAGGAATGACAGGGATTTGATAGGAAACTTTGAATTAATGTTTATCTCTCCCTCATTCCGAAATAGGCTTGGGACCCCGAACACATGCAAACACAGACACTCAGACAAGTTAATTCCACCCCATGCCCTTTTAATGCCAATCTCCTGTTACGAAGGCAGGGATAAGCAGTGAAGAGAGAGATAGAAACATTTTAAAAAGCATCCATTTCATTTGTGTAAGCTTGGAGCAATGAATCCAATCCAATCCCGGTGTCACACAGACGGATATTTCTATTCATGTCATGTTCATTCTGTCTCTTTACTAAATGTTTGCGTGTGTGTATGTGTCTGTGTGACACTCAAGCACATGCGTGCATCTTGTTCATTTAAGTTATTTATGTTCCAGTGTGAAAATTCAGATAAATTCAAATTACTGGCCGTCAAAGCTATGGACAATCATTTTAAACACAGCACACTAATAATCGGGTAGACTTTAACCTGCGAGCCATAAACTGCACGTGAACACGTACAGTACAAAGATACAAACACACACAGGCCACAAACTCACTCACCCTCTCACCCGTAAAACACACGAGCTACACACTCATACACACATTCACACAGCCCTTGAAAATTACAAAGGAAAGGTTAGTTTCTCTCCATCTTTGGCATCTGGATAAGTGGAACAGGAAAGCAAAGATGACAATAACAACAACAACAATAACAACAAAAAGCCACAGATAGAATAAGCACACAGAAGTGGGGGGAAAAGAAACAAGGAACAGAAACAGGAAGTGGGGGAACAAGACTCTGTGTCATCACGCCGTATCAACTTCAATTTTCAAAGACAATTAGGAGGATTATTGAGACCGGGTTTTTCTAAAAGTTACTGCATGGTTATTTTCATATTCATGTTAAGAGTCATGGTGCAACCTAGATAACATTTGGATATTATTGTCAACAATGCTATGCCGTTATTCACTTTTTAATGAAGTTTGTATTTTTTTACCAAGTGAGAGACAATAAGAGAAAGAAAAAGAGAAAGATGGATTAGTGGAAAAAAACTTTGATTGGTCTGGATTATGTTATGTGGCAAGTGCTATATGATAAAAAAAAAAGGGTGAACAAGTTACAACAGACAGGACTTTGACAGTGGAGTCCAGGTATTGTATTCCTGTGTGTGTGGTTCTTAAAGGGCTGTTCACACATACAAAGTCAAAGTACAGTAGTTTCAAGCCCTGGTCCGTTAAAATGAAAAATTCTGAATGTGGAAGGTGACGCCTGCGACACGCAGCTTTTGTTTAAAGCCGGGATGACCCGATCAGGGTTTTTGGCTCTGATGCAGATTCGGGTACACGAACTGTCGAAGAGCCTACAGACACTTATGTATTTTTCCAAATATTGATTAAATATGCATCAGATACATTGAAATAACAGCTGTAGCCTACTTAAGCTGCCACATCTTATATTTCACAAGCTACTTGATTCAAGTACTGGTGGTCCTTGTTGAAAAATATTAAGTTCCTAAGCTTAAAATATTAATACGATTAGAATGAAACATTAACTGCAGGATTCAAATGCTAATTTTGAAATAATGTGCTATGAAGACATATTAATAGAGAAACAAATATCATGATAAATTGTTAGATGGCATTTATGGAGGTCCCCTTGCCATGTCTCAGATGTCTTTGTGTTGAAAGAGAGAAATGACTTTTAAATAACTGTTATATATTAACTTTTGTATGTTTTTTTTTAATATATATAGAGATACAAAGTCATTGAGTATTTCACAAAAATGGCAAAGACTAGAGACAGGCCTGAGAAATGAACACACATTTTTTGTGTTACAGAGATTATATATTTGTTTTCTTTTATGTGAACTAGTGCCACCTCAGCCATAGATGCATCAGAATTAATTATGTATTTAAGTGATGTGCAGTGATATTGCAGTGACACTGAGCACTTTATTCCACATCTTTTACTTTCAGTAGATTTTAGCTGATAATATTTGAATGCTGAAACTGTACTTGTACTTCTGTTTTGCAAGTTGCAGATCTGTTTGTGATTCCCGGACTGGCGTAATACTATATATATATATATATATATATATATATATATATATATATATATATATATATATATATATATAAATGTACATAATATTGGTGCAAGTGTGCAATCAGTTACCAGTTTCCAGTAATGTGCATGAGAAATGTCTGTGTGTGTGTCTGTGTATGTGTGTGTGTGTGTGTGTGTGGCGGACAGGGCGCGTCCAGCGGGACTCTGGAGGAGTTTTGAGTCCACGCCTTCGTCACCTTCGGCTTCATCACCGCTGCGTTCTCATCCACTCCGGACACACAAACCCGTCAACTAGAAGGTAAGACGTCAGTAAATATTTCTCTCTCCCCTCTCCCCCGTTTTGTAAAGTCGGAATAAGCTGTATCACATTCACCATCGGAAAATGCCTTCTTGTTTTTTCCGAAGTCGCATGCGTAATTCTCTGGGCGCGTCTGCTCCACATCCAGCTGTGCGCGGCGACGTCGAACGGCCCGAACTTTTCAAATATTAAAAGGATTTGTCCCTCGCACACATATGTGCCCAGCTAAAGGCAATTGGACTGTATTAATATAGTGCTTTTTCTAATCATATGGACCATTCGAGGCGCCTTACAGGAAAGTCCCATTCACCCATTCACACAGCGCTGCTATTCACCGTGCGCTCTTTTTTCTTCTTCTTTTCTGTCATTCATACACATCCATACACTGCTGGAAGAGCCGGCCATTTAGGGTAAACCAGCCTGTCAACTTCACTCCTCAAACTCCTAACCCTGAGGAAGCAGTAGCCTACAGTGATGAATGCGTGACGGCGTTTTCCACATCCGAACGCATGGACGCTCTCCTGGCCCTTAATCTTTCAACCCTGCTAATCTTAAACGAAGGAGATCACATGCTGTCATATATTTGTAGTAAACTCACAACACTGCATACCTGGACCTGGGCCAAAATAAGTCTGATCATATTGGTTTACAAAAGCACTGGCATTCTCCACTGAAGAAAGTGGCACATCACCAAAAAGTCTAAATAAATGTTACAACTATAGGAATACAATGGAAAGTGAAAAGCCAATAAGTTTAATGTTGAAATGAATTGAAGGTGTCGGCACCCACAGGGCTGCAGCAAATGCAAAAATTGCAAAATAGGTCTATGAAAGTAAACCTTCTCAGTGATGAATTAGAGTCAAGGCCATCAGTTACTGTATCACTAATTATTTAATAAACTTTTCAATCCAACAAGCTTTACTTGAATACGTAGAGAAAAATAATCGTCTTTGTGTGGACATGTTTTTCACTCAACAGGGTTCTCCATGGCGACAGTCCCTCTACGTCCTCACTTTGCAGTTCTTCTTCTGTTGCTCGATCTCCTGACCGCATCGCCCACCGCTCAAGATGATCTGCTGGTCAACACTAAGCATGGGAAAGTTCAAGGGAAGTTGCTTCCAGTGCTGGGTGGTAATGTCAGAGCATTTCTTGGAATTCCGTACGGAAAACCACCCCTAGGAAAATTGAGATTCAGAGCTCCAGAGCCAGTAGAGAGATGGGAAGGGGTGAGAGATGCCACCGCATTCCCGCATTCCTGCTACCAGATACTAGATACAACTCATCCAGGTAGGAGGCTTGTTTACACGGATGGCACTTTAAAGTTGAAAATTTGCTGACTGAGGTGGAGTTGAATTTAATTTCATAGTGTGTTGTTACACTGGACCATGACCGAAGTGTGACGAGACATAAATGGAGTCCAGCATACAATGGTCTTGTGCTGTCGGAGCGCAACAGAACAACCTCTGCCATTTCTTTCTCTCCAAGGGATGAAGGAGAATATTCACATTTTGCTGGTTATTAAACAGGGTAATCACTCATATACACATCCACACCTGGAGTGTGAGGAATGTCATGGCTAATGTATGTATTGCAGACACTTATGTATCTTGGGAAAGAATGAAACTGGTTGGATATGCCTTACACAAACACATATATAAGCTTGCACACACACAAACTGCAGGCCTTCCCCTCCACCCGAGACATCCATTGACACTGGGTTATGGATATTTAGCTATTTATAGACACAGCCACCTGTCAGGGGTTGTTTGGGAGCCAGCTACGAGTGCCATGCATACGTACCATACTAGAAACCATACTCCAAATAAAGATATCACAGCACCAATAGATATGGACAGTAGACACTGGTGTTAGACTGTTTCTGTCTGGGACAAAGCAGTGCTTATTCAAAGGAAACAAAACTGGGGTTAATTTTATTTCATTTTTTCACTGCTTCTGTAACTCTTTGAGAATCTTTGTCTTATGTGAATGTATAAATTAATTCAGTTAACATCTGATCACAACAGTGCATTATAAAAAAGCCAGAAGTTGAATAAGGGCATAGTCAAGTGAGAAAAAGAGACTAGAGACAGAAACAGGACGTGGTGTAATGAGGCAGATTTACAACTTCATCTGAAATGGAGGTCGTGAAATAAAAAGTATGAGGATTACTAAACCTGGATCTTCCTTAAAGTTGCTGCATGTTTTTTTCGTATTCAGGTTAAGTGTCGTGGATACATTTAATCATTTGAATTAGTAAATTATTTTTTCTTGGACCTTGTGCAGCCTGGATAATGTTTTTGAGATTATTGTCATATTTTGTTGTTCCAAGTATAGCATGTTCCAAGTTTGGCTTGGAACATGCTATACTTTTGTTTATAGAAGATGTTACACTTTTAAAGCTTTTGGCTCTGATTCAGATCTGAATACTTGACAAAAGTGTGACAATATATAATCACAAATATAATAGTGTTGGTCTGTTTCAAGAATGCAGTCCCTGACGGTCTCTGTTGACAAGGATTTATATGATTATTCTTTCCAGGGTTCCATGGTGCAGAGATGTGGAACCCAAACACTCCTCTGAGTGAGGACTGTCTTTACCTTAATGTGTGGGCCCCACATTTCAATAAAACCCAGCCTCAGCCCTCACCACTGGCTCCTGTTCTCGTCTGGATCTATGGAGGCGGTTTCTCTTCGGGAACATCCTCTCTGGAAATGTATAACGGCCACTTCCTGAGTAAATCTGAGGGTGTTGTTGTAGTGTCAATGAATTACCGGTAAGAAGCCATTGGGCCTCATGCAAGAACATTTTCAGATTCTTACCCGAAAAAAATTCTCCAACATGTTATACTTACTCTTAATCATACTTTTCTCAATGAGACATTACAGTTACAGTGAGAATAATTAAATGCTGTGAACGTCTGTCCTCATTCTTGTGATCACCAATGTCAGACTTGGAGCATTGGGTTTCCTGTCTCTTCCTGACAACGAGAACATCCGAGGCAATGCAGGTCTGCTGGACCAGCGCTTAGCCCTCCAATGGGTTGCCAATAATATCGCTGCTTTTGGAGGTGACCCTTCAAAGGTTAAGTATTTTTTTGTCTTCTATCCTACCTAAAATCAGGTAATCATTTGAAAAGATAATTAAACAATATGATGATTTCTGATTTGCTGCTGTTCCCAGGTGACTCTCTTTGGGGAGAGTGCTGGGTCAGCATCTGTGGGCTTTCACCTGTTGTCCCCAGGGAGCCATGGTCTTTTTCAAAGGGCTGTGATGGAGAGTGGCTCTCCTAATGCATGCTGGGCCACAACTAGCCAGACTGAGTCCTGGAACAGGTAGTTTACAGATGAATATATTTATACTTTATTCCTCTTGATCCATGCTTTTAGTGATTGTGTTGCTCCCTTTCATCGTCCATATCCAGGGCCTTGGTGCTGGCGACGTCACTGGGATGTCCCGAGTCCAATTCAGCCAAACTTGAAGCTTGTCTGCAGCAGGCTGATCCTGGGAAAATTGCATTGCAGCAACATGATGTCCTCACTACGCCTTCACTCTTAGGCCTGCCCTTTGCCCCTGTCGTTGATGGGGACTTCCTGTCAGATAAACCTGAAGTAGGTCAACATGTTTGTACAGCTTCACTGTCTTATCTCCAATGTACATAAACCCAGTCAATTAGTTTAGCACGAGTGTAGTTTTGATGATGTAAAGGCAAACTAACATGTACAGTTTGGGTCAAGGATATTACTCCCACACATGGAGGCATACACTGAAATTCAGTTGACATAATATTCAATATTCATATATTCATACCAACTATGCTTGCTTACAGCATTATAAAGCCAGAAACAAAAATGCTTTGATACATTGGAATATCAGTTATATTCAAATCCGCCTTGCTTCATAAACATTAAATAATTTAATTTAATTTAATTATTTCTGCAGGTGCTGTTGAGTACCGGTAACCTCCCAAAGAAAGAGTTGCTTCTTGGCGTAAACAAGGATGAGGGGACGATTTTCATAATTAATGTGCCTGGAATTAACATTACTGGTCAGAGTCTCATCACCAGGAATGAGTTTCTGCACGGAGTGACCCTTACAATGGAAGATGCAAGTGATGTCACAAGAGAGACGGCCATTCTCCAGTACACTGATTGGACAGATGAGAATAACAGGATGAAAAACCGTGATTTACTGGGTAGTCTTGTTGGAGACCAGCTGTTTGTTTGTCCTGCGCTAGAGTTTGCTCAAAGGTAAAACATACAAAAGTAAAAACAAAATGACAGAAATTGATTGAGAAGGAATGTTTTAGTTTTCTTCAACTTCAAAAGGTTTTGTGTTAGGGTAGTAAAATACAGGATGATTTTATATCTCTCAAAATGTTTATTTTATCTTGTTGTAACCTGAAATTCAGACTGAAAACAGCTCAGCAAGGGGATGCTTTGGTGGGGCCAGGCAGTAAATGGTCCAGCCGACAAGGAGGCCCCAGCTTTAGGGTCACCCCTATATTGGTGACCTTCTAATTGAAATCGAACAGAAAACCCCAACTTTAAAATAAATACGACACAGAAGCCCATTTAATATCGGTTGAAGAATCAATTGGTGGGGGACGACTCTCTTAGTTGTTCTGGGAGCACCTGTGGATCTCCTAGGAGAACATCAGAAAATTTATATGAAATTATATTTGTATTTGACTTCATAAAAATACAGACAATGATAATTGTTTTGATGAGGAGCCATAACATTGGTATTAAGACAAGTGTTCTTGTTTAACAAGGCAAAAGTTAAAAGGGATCCAGCCGGTCAAATATCCAAATGACTATTGCTAATTTATACCATTGCTGACACCTCACAGCAAGAGGGTTCTTGGTCTGAATCCAGGAGGTTTGGACCATCCAGGGCCTTTCTTTGTAGAGTTTGCATATTCTCCCGTGTCTGCGTGGGTCTTCTATAGGTACTCCGGCTCCCGCTTACAGTCCAAAAACATGCAGATTGGCGTTAGGTGGATTGGAGACTCTAAATTGACCATAGGTGTGAATGTGCGAGTGAATGGTTGTCTGTCTCTGTGTGTCGGCCCTGCAATATGTTGGCAACCTGTCCAGGGTGTACCTCTGCCTCCCACTCAAGCTCAGCTGGAATTGTCTCCAGCCCGATAAAGAGGTATAGATAATGGATGGATGGATGGATATCTGTCCATAATCTTTTGATTAATCCTGCTAACAAAGAAACAGACAAACAAACGAAGAAACAGGCGTAGGTAATTAGAACTAATCTAAAGCCGAGTCAGAGACTCTATTCAAAGTCTTGGGACTCCAGTTTGTTAGCTCTGCCTGCTCTTGCTTGGTTTCCTCATCCAAAGTCCCAGCTGTCACTATGAAATTGAAGTTACAATTGTCTGATTGGGGTAAATACAGCATGCGCAGTGTATGCTTTGTTATATTGACCATAATTAACCTGACCTAGAGTTGTAAAAACAAGCTCATTACTGTCCATTGTTTTCCAGGTACTCACAACATGGTGGGAAGACTTTTCTCTATTTATTTGACCACCGGTCGTCCATCAACCCTTGGCCAGCATGGATGGGCGTTATGCACGGCTATGAGATTGAATTTGTCTTTGGAATGCCTCTGAATGCATCCCTGGGGTACACGAAGGCTGAAGTGAACATGACTAAGAAGATCATGAAACACTGGGCCAACTTTGCTCGCACAGGGTACGCATAATCAGATAGTCACTCAAACTGCGCGAGAAAACCTTGTGACACAACTGAATTGTCGTGATCGGCTTTTCCTTTTGTCAGGGATCCAGGGATTGACGGAGTTCAGTGGCCTGCGTTCACCCCTCAACAGCAGGAGTATGTCACTCTGAACACCAACCCACCAGAACCAAAGACAATGATGAGAGCTCAAGAGTGTCAACTCTGGAACAAATTAATACCACGTGTACAGAGAGTCTCAGGTTAGACACACACACAAACTCTGTCCGTCTGTCTCTGTGTCCTTCACACACATAAGAACACAAAAATACACACACATGCACACACACACCTGATAGTTTTCTGTAGGAGGCATTGCGTTAGGCTTTTTTTTGCCTTTGTCAGCCTGTGGAGGAGATTTGTGTCCAGTCTTGCTTCACCACAGCTCTAGAGGTCTGGAGGAGTCGGAGGAGAGGAGGGTTAGTCATCACTTCACTGATCACAGGGTGAATGATACTCAAACACTTCTCCTCTGAGCTCTACTGTATGGCCGCACTTTCACCTTCTTCGCCCAGAATGACCCTTTCAGGAGCCATTACCAGACCTAAGTGTATGCAGGGCCCCAAATAGGTGTCGTTATCGCGCTTTGGGTCATACAGTGAGGAACTTTCACGCAAGCGTGGTTGCTAGATGGAGCAGCACAAACAGTTTCTGACTGCCATGCCATTTACATGCTTCTGTTTTACTCATGAAAGTTTGACTGTATGTAAATGTATGCACTCCATTGTTCATGGATTCTTGCTGTTAATGTTGTAGACTGTCAAACGGTGAGCTACAAATATACTATCAAAAGCAAAAAGCCCAATTTCGGACTGTGTCACTGGACACTGCTGCGCTGTCTTGGCAAGTGCGTCAGTTAGTTGTACACTGTAGATCCTCAGTGTTTTTAAGATTAGGCTGAAGCTAGATTTACAGCTTACAGACACAGTGCAGTCTTCTCCTATACAAAAGGTGTCGCTGCTGACAAAACACTATCTACACTGCTGGAATCAGCACAAGAAGAAGATAGAGGCGTCACGCACCATGGTGTTGGGCTCGGTAGATGAGGAAAAAATTGTGGTTTCAAACTTGCTTTTGTAAAAGCGACGTAAAAGAAGAAGGTGATCTGTTCGTCCTCTGAACGACGACAGACACGTCGGGGGCGGATTCAGTGTCCTGGTGAAAACTTCCCCTCATTCTCCCTGAACAAGACTGTCTGGGTCTAGCTTTCACTTTTAAACTTCACGGTGTAGGAGAGATCTCTACAGGGCCATGAATTACTCTCTGTTTTACCATTTGTGAATATCTGCCTCATTGACGGATCATATGAGTGGAATTTTGCCTCCAACTCGTCCGCATCGCCATACGCGCCGCAAGCGGCAAGTTACAAAAAGTAAGTGGTGCACGACCTCGCCAAACGGCCTAGATGTGCACTGTGCTCCAAGGGATGTGACCTCAAAATGAAGTCACCGCTGCCGTGCGGTTGGACCGATGCGTCAAGCAGAAATCCACCTTTAGACACAGACACACACACACACACACACAAACATACACACACACACACTGACATACACACCAGGTTACAATCACCTGTTTGTGAGATTAAGACTAAATAAAAGTTTCTCTGTCTGCCTTTTCCTCCACAGATGACCTCAAATCTTGTATAAAAGCAAATGGGATTATAATTTGCTGTAATTATGGATTCCTTCTCATTTTACTCGTTGCTGGTTTACTGGTTTACTAGAGTGAAGCGAACTTTCAACACAGTTTGAATGAATCCACATGATTGAACAAAATTTAAATCTACTAATTTTGTAAATAATTAATTTGATTAGACTATTATTGTTTTTTATTAATTGAATAGATTGAATTCAGCAGCAGTATATGTTTGTCATGTAATTGAACCCTTATCACTAATACAGTACTTCAAATGTGTTATTTATAATTTTGCCAACTTCTTAATACTGTTGGGTATATTATCTGTAACAACCATGTTTTGCATGTTTGTTTAATTGACGTGTGTGAATACAAAAAGAATACCACAAAAAAGTTTTATGAACACAAAGAAAAAATAAAGTTTTTTGCACTATTCCTGGAAAAAAAATTGGAATTGAAACATGAATGTAACAAAGTCTATTATAAACAATTCCACACAGCATACAAATGATTGTTTCACCTGCCACCACTTGTGACTCAGGTTAGAATTTATTGTTAGTAATCCAGTAGACTACATCAAAAACATCACAAGCGCAATCTTGGATGCTGTATTTATATTTGCATTAATCATTAAAGGGCATGTATCGACAATTAAAGATGTGGATATAAGATTGACTAACTCTGGTGCATTATTTAAATCAGTGAAATCATGTGTTATGTGTTATGATTTAATGTATTATCTTCAAACACAAATCTCTGGTTCACACTTCCTCTATGTTGCACGTGGGCTCATTATTCCTACCTAACACAACGAATATTTGTTACTAACAAATATTAATATTAACAGACATTTTCTGAGATGTGTGATCAGTATCTCAGCGGAGAGTATAAGGTGAAGATCTGTTGTTTCACCAGTTAGTCATGTGAAGTTATTTATAGTGTCATTTGCAAACAATTTCATGGCACCATTAGCACTTGCTGAATGATATTTATTCTGGTCATCATACATGTTTCACAGTCCAGCATACCGTGTCATTGCTCCTAATTCTGAAGCTGAAGACAGTAATGTGATGATAAACAGTTTCGCCTTGCAAAGGTCAGCGTGTCGAAAAAAAAAATGCTATTAATAATCCTTGGGTTTTGCATAGCAACTGATTACCCCCCCCCCCCCGCTAAGATTAACTTTTTAAATGTCAAGCTATTTATTTTTCTAATAATCTGTTTGGATCTTTATCCTCTCCACTTTTACTATTACTTTACTATGATGGACTTGCATTGGGCCATGTTCTCTTTCCTCCTCTGCTCTCGCTCTCTCTTTCTTTCTTTACCTATAGGGTAGGTCAAGGCAGATGGTCGCCTAACTTGAGTCTTGGTCTGTTTGAGGTTCATAAAAGGAAGTTTTTCCCTTTACAGTCAAGAAGTGCTTTTTTTTTTTTAACTTCACACTCGAAGGGTGAGTGAAGTGTTTGGGGAGTTTGTATGTGTATTAGACCATAACTTGTGAACAGGTTGACGGATATTTATGAAACTTGATATGAGTAAAGATGGACATTTTCTGTACCAATTTCCCAGGGTATTACACATGGATGTTGATGGGGAAAAAAATTTGGCATATTTAGAGGACAGATATCTATGAGTTTTTGCAGTTTTGCAGAGATGTGCCTATCTAGTTTTCGTTGTTACATTTTACAGTTGATAAATAAAACATAAACAGATCCAGTGAAGTACAAAAAATGTTTGCTCGGGTCAAATATAATGAAAAAATAAATAAATAAACAAATTTTAAAAAAAGAAAGAAAACAACTAAAATATTTTTTGAGTCATGAAAATGAGAACATGAAATATATGTGCAGTAAACTGACATTATGTAGATGCTAATCAGTGTTGTTCCACATGAGGACAACGGTTAGAAAGTTTATCTACCAAGCGAATATTGACAAGAGGTGAGGATACCAAAATTATAAGTGAAACTGACTGTACAAACACTGCTGTATGAGTCAAGGCACTCCTTGTTTGACGAGTTTGGGGTTTTGATTTTATATCTTCACAGATTGTGACAGTGAATGACGAACAGCTGCTTCACACCAGTTTAGTTGTTTTGACTCATGTCAGTGCCACGGTTTGGTTCTTATACATGACACTTTGAGGCAGATGTCAGGGGTGAGCTGAGATTAATGCGCATGACAGCGACAGCTTCATTAACTAAGGGAACACCTCCCACTGAGTGTCATGTGAAATTACTATTAATAACCCCCAAGGCGGAGCACACTGTCAATCGCAATGCTTGATGTAAAAGACGAACGTTTGTTTCATGAGACAGGAATGAAATCTATAAGAAAAATGTAGCCATTCAAAATGACATCTAAATCATTCCATGAAATTCAAATTATTATTGGAATGCCACCGATTGCATTCGTAAGTCAAGCCTTTTTGGGCTTAGCCTTCTTCTTCTATTCTACCAGTACCATTTTATATAGTTGAACCTTGGATAAGTAAAATTGATGTCCTCTTCACTGACTTATAACCTTAAAATATAAACTGAAAATATTGAATAACCAAAGGAAAAAACAAAACAATTTGCCTCATTTAATTCGATTGGATTGCAATTAGAGCACCGGTATTGATCAAATTATAATATCGCCTTTTCTAGTTCCCCTCTTGCTCCACATGGATTTTATGAATTTATTCAGACTGTTTAAGAAATCAGAAGTTTTTGTTTGATCTGATTGTGGTGTGCATGCAAGGCTCTTTTTCTAAAATATTCCTCACTCTGAATGGTCACTGAGCATTTGCTATTCATGCTGGATAGGTCGGCAAAACAAGTATCTCTTTAAAAAAACAACAACTCTTTAATACGTCACGATCCTTTCAATATGTTATTACAGTCCTTTTAGTAATTTAATTAAATTTTTTCTCCTTTTGCACTGGTTTCATGGTTGTTGAGCCCTGTCTGTATCTGCTCTATGATTTTTTTATAAAGCACCTTGTAACATTGTTTTCCGGAAACTGTGAAACACGTGCCCCAGCTCCTTCTGGGAAACCTGTCTTGCGCTGATACATGTGCAAGACCTGATGATTCCTGGATTTCTGGTCCAACATAAGGAAATAATGAGAGCAGAGGGAGAAATACAGTATAGATATACGAAATGAAGAATCGTCACTCATGCACTTTTGCATATAACACACCAAAGGAGTCTAAAATGATGAAACATTATATTTAGCTGCGGAACCCAAATGCAAAGAGAATACAAACACACATGGGCTTGGTAACTTTTATCTTGTTTCTACTCTGTCGCACTTTGAGATTGTTTTAGCAATGAAAAGTGCTTTATAAATTAAATTTATTATTATTATTATTATTATTATTATTATTAATTTCCCACTTGGTTATTTTCCCCCAGATGTACAGCAAAAAAAAAGATCCATCCCGAAACCTTCATGACTTTCTTCAGCACTAGTAGCCGCGCAACTGGCCGGCATGCACATGAAAAACTTTGCCCAACCGGTAAACCCCATAGCATGAGGCATTTCAAGCATCCCCCTGGAGTTAAACCAAAAAAATGACATTTTGCACCGTGGCAAAGTGAGAATGAGGCTGACCTCAGCTGTCAGTTGAGACGGAGACACCCATCATTCAAATGAGACAGGCGATTAGGGGAAGGACAAATCCAGACAGCTAAAGAGAAACAGAGAAGGAAAGAGGGAGGTACAGGAAAAAAAAGACATAGGCTGCGGTGATGTGGGAGAACGGAAAAATGATGGAAGGTGTTGGTCATGCAGCAGTTGTGGAAAGGTTCAGACGTAGAAGGGTTGAGGTAGTGGGGTGGACTATTTGGTAAGGATAAAGACAGAAAATGCAATTGATACAATGAAGGAGGATTGAACGGTTTTCACGCAGAACAAATATAGAAAATAACACAAAGAGAAGAGAAGTAGAGAAAAATATGCACACAAAAAAAGTCACACAGAGAGGGTAATGAAAGACTGAAAACGTTCAAAATGAGAACGGATTTAGTGACACTGAATGATACAAGGAGAGGCAGCCGGCTTTCATCAGGCTACTGATGAGTGGAAGCGGAGAAATATAATAGCATCATTCCGTGGAAATTGAAAAAGGTCCTGAAAATGTTCTTTGAAATCATATTTATGCACACTGTGCGGTTTATCACGGGGCATGGGGGATAATTTTTAGGCGTGGAGAAGCAAAAATAAACACAACCTTGTCTGAAAGCAGGCTTGAACTTTTCTTTCACCTCAGTTCCTCCTGTGGTAACGATCACAATTAAAGTCTTCTCTCACTCATTCACTCTCAACGACAGAAATTCACAATTTTAATATTCAGAACTATAGTGTCGTGCTGTGGGGGGATGCGTGGGGAGGATGCTTCTGCAGTATTGAGGAAGTAGGCCAAAGTGTTACTTCTGCAGTTCATCCAAAAACTGACCATAAACAGTAAGAGTTCTTTATTTCACTCTGATCCCCCTTTTTTTTCATGCTTAAAGTGATGTTTTCTTGAAAGTTAAAGTTATAATACCGGATTTTTGTATGAACTTATTTTCCTCAGTGTCACTTCCTGTTCGTGTGTATGCCATGATGCCTTGATCTGAACAAGTATGGACAGATCTACTAACGTCACATTCAGAGGTGGACCACCACAATGTGGACCACATTTTTTAAGACAGATTTAATGATACAATGAAGGACAACCTACTCAACTGTCCACTCTGGAAATGCATTTGAAAGAACACATAGGTAGCCCAATACTTTGCCTGAATCACTCCAAATAATTTCAGTCTGCTTTTTCATCTTCTAATTTCCAACAGACTGGACAAGGGAGGTGCATTGTTGCCTCACGTCGGTTAAAAACAACATTGCATCTGGTCTTTGCAAGCGGATTCACGTGGAGAAGCATCCTAATGACAGCCTGTGTGAACAGATGTTCAGGTGTCTGTTCAGGTGGGCAGGTGTTGTACGTGGAGATGTCGACGTTTGATGGAATCACTTGAGCCGCATGTTACCGCCAAGTATGAACAGGGCCAACTTCTGGTAAATAAGTGATCTAGAGAAATAATTAATTAGTAGTACCTCACCCTTGTAGTATTGTTGATGGAACATATTTTAACTGCGATGTGACCTTCTGGCCACCAAAAGTTTTAGTACAACTGGATGTTTTTTTTTTGTTCTGGCCTGGATGCAGCACTGCAAGACATCCATGTCACACATCTATTTTCTGTGTGGAGACGATGTGGGTACAAATTGTACCACAGGACAGACATGGAGGACATGAGCCAAACCAGATGACGTCAGACTGTTAAGATGAGGGACGCCATCATGTTGGAGTCTTTCAGTCTGCTGTGCAAATTGCTGAGTAAGTCAAAGTTCATCACACATGAACTGTGTGCAAATGTGCAGTGAGGGAATGTCTCTAGTTTTTAATCACCACTTAGGGATTTTAAACAGAGGTGAACGAATGATTATACAAATGTTTTGTGTGTAGCGAGACAAGTTAGTATATCATTAAAAAGGCTAATATCTTGTTCAGTGTGGGGGGTGATACAATAAAGTGAGTCATATCTGCAATAGGAGTCATGCATCATATCATAAATCTTAAATTGGTTTGCTTTATGTAATTCCTATTTGTGGAAATTAGCTTTCTTCCCACACTTGCAGGAAGGAAGACTTCCTCACCTCCTCTTTGCATCTTTGGGATAATGAGAATAGATGAAGGTGTGTGTCGCTGAGCGGTACGGCGAGATAAATAGACTGATAAAGGGATGGGATGTCCTTGTCCATTGTCCCCGAAGGACAAGTGAAGGTGTGTGTGGTATTAATCATCATATGCACGATGAAGTGGTGAATATGATGATGGTGTCGCAGCGCGGTGGATGTAGGAAGTCAACTTTGCCCCCTTATAACCAAACATCAATGAGCAACCTTGTGGTTGCATTGTTAGTGTTCTCAGCTTGTTTTTCCGGCTAGAGAAAATGAACTGAGCAATGTTCTCCACTATTATACAGAACAGCTAGTTACAGGAGCACTGTATCTTACCATTTGGTAGCAGTGCTGCAGGGCAGCTTCCAGCTGCAATTTAGCCCGTTGGTTCATTTTCTGTGATGTAATCAACACTGCAGCCCTTCGTGTCTGCTCGCTGATCTTAAGGTTTAAATGATATAAGTTCATGCATGATCTGCTTAGTGTTACCGCCCTGTCAGTAACTGATAGATTGCAGTCAGATGCTTTCATGTTTAATCTGTTAATCTCCAGTATTTTAGATATTGCAGTAACAGGGATATTCCACCTCCCATGTTTTCCTCATTTCATAATCCGAATGTTACTACGATGTTTATACCTTTAAGTGATAGTGGGCTGTGTAAAGCACGTGTAGCTGTCCCGCATGAAGTCTGGTTTTTATGGTCTCAATTTTTATTTCAGCGTCGCCGATTTTGCAGTGCAGTCACATTAGCTCTGTGATCTGTGTTTTATTTATTAATTACAGCATCTAACCTCAGCCAAATTAAATTTAAATCATTTATTTGTCTCAGATGGAAGTCTCCAAAGGCATTAAAAGTGAAAAGAAAAAAAGGAAGGGTATAACCAAAACAGCACAATTCAATTCAATAAATTGTGCACATAAAAAAAAGATATATGAAAATTATTGACATTTGAAAGTTTAGTATAATAACAAAAGCAAAATGTGACAACCTGCAATAGAAACCGACTTAGTGAGAAAATCATGACATGAGGCACGTAACTTAAATGTCTATAGCTTCTGCTCCACTGGAGAGATGGAAAATACCAGCAGACAAACACATTCGGTGTGTGGAAAAACTCATAAACTGTAACTGTCCTAAATTAAAACACCATACCTGAAAAAAAAACAAAATGTCATATTCCCATCACATTTTCCACATTGTTTTCATGTTTCAAGGTTCGTCTATCGCTCCGTCAAAATGGCTTCCTCTTCTTCTGCACTGGTTTAATGACACAGTGCCACCAATTGTTCATGTTAATGTACCTAATTCCTAATATTTGAAGTGACATTAAATAGTATGGTTTTTTTTGCAGATTTTCTGGACATTTTATTACATTTGCATTAAATTTGGTTTGACTAATGTTATGCACATAATGTGACTGTGCACACCAAGGTCCCTGCTGGGCAGGTTTAAACTAAGGACCATGTTACTATGAAAGAAACAGTTGCTTCAATATGACATATTAAATATGCATTAGTGTCGACCGGAAAACAGAATTATTTAGCATGCACAGTCTATCACGCTAGATTTACTTACACAAGAGCATGAGAGTTGGTAGTTCAACTCTTTCAAGTCAGAGCTTATCAAGTGTTCTTGTCTGGAAGACAGAGATAACGCTACTCAAAGAACAGTCTGAAATATGACCAAACATGTATGGTAAAGCTTTAGTGCTGAATTGCTGTTGGAGTAAAATTGGATCTGTGAGATGCTGTTTGAAGCTGTTTTGCTGCGGTGGTTCCAACCTCGTTCGGCATTTACAATGCAAAGAGCCGTATGCTTGCCTTGACGTTGACTCCACTTGCTTCAAAGGAGCACTTCCCTTTTCAAGTGCCAACTGAATCTTTATATTGTTACAAAAGAAGATAAAAATGCAACCGTGACATATTCTAAATCAAACGAATGCTCACCTCTACCATCAAAATACAGAGGCTTTCGCGCAGCTCGCTTGGGAATTGAGTTGAAGAGTGAAAGAGTTGTTTCTAACCAGGTTTTAAAGCTTTTTTGTTCACGTCTCTACAGGATGCTCTTATTAACAACTCAAATTCAAGGTAAACTCGTGTGATTCCAGCGCCATTCTCTATTCTTTCTCTTTTTTTCACTGGTCTCTCCAATAAATAATCTTGTAAGAGCAGTGATGCAGTGCTCAACCCCCCAAAGATGGTTTTTTTTTTATCTTCTCAATAAATAAAGTGATACATTGATAAAAAAAAAACAAGCTCTTCTCTCCTCATCCCTCCATCCTCTCCTCTCCTCTCGGTGCATTGCTTTTGCCAAGCGCCTTAGCGCTGAGCTGCTCTCTTTTCAATACCGTTGATTAAAAATGTCTGATGCATCAACACGACTAAGCTGATTACAGATTTAGTTTCCCTGAGCAAAGGTTCCCAAAGAGTGCTGGGGAAAAGTGGGAGAGAAGTGAGGAATAATAGAGCCCACAGAATCAAAGCAACCGAATTGCATTGAGTGTCTCATTTTTATTTTTTTTTAAAGTGAGCGTGTGTGTGAGTGTGTGTGTGTAGCATGCTTTTCTGTATCGGTGTGAATTGGTTTGAGTGGGACTGAATAAAATTTTAACAGGCAAACCTCTCAGGAATGAAAAGGGAAAAGGTGGAAAGAGATTGTGTGTATGTGTGTGTGTGTGTGTGTAATGGAGCGACGCAGAGACCAAAGATAAGACTCTTCTTCAATCCATCCTCATAGCTTCTAAGCAAATTTTTAAATTTTGAGTTCCCCATCCAAATAACAAACTTGCATCTTTCCTTGTTTCGTAACAACCATCTTTTTCTTCCTTCATTCTTTGTTCACTGTCTATCACACACACACACCTCTGGCCGTCTGGCTAAAGAGGCTGCAGCATCAGTAAACTCTGCCCTGAAGCCGTGTGCACCCTTGTGTGCCCACTCCACGCTGCCGAGAACAGATGTTGCTGATGGAAAATTATTTGTGAAATAATCTGACCTATTTCACCACAGAACTCCGCCTCCAAATTGAGTGGATGAAAAAAGAAAGGAAAAAAACCCCAGCTGTAACTTTCAACTGGTGGTGCACATTAATATGTTAGTTAGGATGATTTCGCTAGAAAGAATCAATAGTGATTTGTTAAGTGCAGATTAATAATTCGCATTATGTGATATTCTGTCTAAAGCAGGGAGGAAGATTATCGAAAAACCCAGAAAATAATGATTTGTGTTAATGCCTCTTTTTATTTTTAAGCAGTGTTGAGTAAGTAAGTGAATATGGGCTACACTATGTTAGGCCATCTTACACAATATGTGCAGTCCAAAAAAAAAATCCATATCATTGTTTTTTATGGAAATTAATCAAATCGATCCCTTAAAAAATTCCATCATCTGTAATTCCACAAAATTGGTTTAAATTCCCCACAAGACAAACAAAAGACTGTGAATGTGTGAAACTTTTGTGTTGACCATTTTTGGTCTTTTGTTGTGTTGCGTCCCTCTCGTCTGTTTTCCCCTTTGCCTTCTCAAGCTCTGCGCCTCTCCTTTGAGTCTGTTGCACAAGATAATGGTCAAAGTCGTATATTCGTTTCTGAAACAGCCAAAGTATACAGACGGTGAACTTAAACACTGAGACCGGGACCAAGCAACGGAACATTGTGTTTTAACTAAAATATGTTCAAAACTCAGCCTACAAACAAAGTAATCACCAGTTAACTTGCCTAAATAATGGATAGATTTGGAAGATGATGGAAATATTTGGTAACTTTTTTGTTTTTGAGGTTTCCACACAGTTTCCTGTGGGCTGTGTTCTCACAGTCAGCTGATAATATTACCTTAATAGGTTTCTCTGTTGCTGTTTAAAACACTAACATATCTGTTAAAAGCCTGGGAGGGAGGGTTGAGGCACATAAATAAATGTTGTGGGTGAGACTTGGAATATCTGCGTAGGTAAGAAGATCCACAGTGCGAGTGCGATGTATGAGTGATCCACTGTGCGTGGATGTGTTTGTGAGCGTGCTGACATGGGGTTTATGATTAAAATACATATACACAGTATTTTAAAACAAACAAGCAACAACTTGGCAAGCGTTTAACGTGTATCAGCCGTAGAGCGAGTCAGCCATGTGCGTGTTTATATGCACATCCGGTTGACTGCTGATCATTTGTTTCCATACATTTCAGGTGAAGAGCATAAACTTCACGCTTGTTTTTTTTACCGTGTAAAAAGCAGAAATGTGACAAACTAACTTATCCCCTCTATTTAATTGTTCATTCACCTAACCGACTATTTCAATTTGATACTAAACATTACTATTTTCTTTTTTTTCATTTGTCTTGTGCAAAACAACAAAACTGTCGAGTGACAGATCATTCTTTTGCCAGCTCACAGGTAAGCATTGACATTGGATGAGAAAATGAAAGGACTAGTGATACGTTAACACAAACACATATTTATATATATATATATATATATATATATATATATATATACAAGAGAGAAAAACTCAGTTCTGGAAAGGTATGAGATACACGTTGGATGAAGGACAGCACTGAAAACAGGACAGTGAGTAAAGCTCCCTTTTCTTCACACCGTATCTGAAAACAAAGCCATTTTGCTGTAGAACCCGAGAGGGTAGAGACAGCATGTGCACTTTGGTTTGGTTAGACAACTTGGCGCAGACAAAATTTGAATCTGTGAAGGCCATGCAGGGTCCCTGTGATGTGCTGGGTGATGGAAACGGGCAGAGGGAAGTAGAATTAGATCCAGTGAGACAGGGTGGGGAAGGGAATGGTTCCAGAAAGAGGGGAAGGAAGAAGTAAAGGAGACGGAGTGAGGAGGTGTAAGGACAAAGAAAACAAATCCAGAGTGAGAGATTGATGATGGGAAAGCAGAGAGAGTGTCTGTGCCTTCATCCCGTCACCTGCTGCTTTCAGGCTGGGTCATTAATCAGACTATCACAACAAAGTCTGAGCGAATTATCCACCCTTACAGAACTGGAATTAAACACACACGCACACCCACCCCCCCACACACACACACACACACACACACACACACAGAGTTCCTGTGTGACTCTCTTTCTCACACCACACATCATTTCTGGTGCAGAACCCCCACTACCACACAAGTTCTAGATGAGCCTGACCGTGAATGCTAAATGCTGCACACACTTATTTTCTCAATTTTACACATGCATAGCCACACTCAAATATAAATACAAACAGAAAGAATTTTTCTAAATAACAGTGTGAAATTACAGAATTCTGAGCTCCTACTGTTGCACCTTGACCACAGAACAAGGGACACGAAGAAACTAGAATAACAACCTTGTGGTTGTAAAGCCTCCACCAAGCACTCAAGCAGTAGTTTACAATAGTTATAATATACTGTATATTGTGGGGACTTTTAAGGACTGTAGTGAGTGTATTGTTTGATTTGTGATGTAGCGATATAGAGGCGTTTCCAAGTTGTCTGACCATCCATCCGTCTTGAATTTCCACAACCCTATCCATCCAAGTGTTAGCTAGTATAAGTACCATCAAAATCATTTTTAGCTGTTATTTTAAGATAGAATAGTTGAATAATTTTACTTAAAGATCTGATACGACATACACAATCTGTCTCATAGTAAAAATCGGAGAATTGTAAGACTGGCGCATTGGTTTGAACCAAGCCGTGGCAGGAAGCAACAGCATGAAGCTGCATTGCAGACGTCCCTCAGATTTGCATTTTGTAGGGTCATCCACAAGGGTGCTTTGCAATTTCTTGTTACACAGGATTCCATATCAAAACCTGGTAAAGAGTCTACAACTATATGCTAGCAGCTCTGTCAGGTAAGTACAGTGTTCCTCTAAGCTAAATGCTATTGTCAGAATGCTAGCATAATTTTAAAGAACAATGCTTAAAATACTGATAAATGATGCTAACCAAGTTTATCATATTAGTTTCATGTGTTAGCATGCTAATTAGCGTACAACTCAGGTCCATAGCTTTTTCGTGAAAAAATATAGCATTGGACAAATTAAAGATTTAATTTGATGATGAAGCCAAATGAAAAGTTAAGAAAAGTTAACGAATCGTCTCCAGATAGACAACAATTTGTGCGCCAGATTCCATGGCATTCCATCGTATAGCCGTTGAGACATTTCACAAAGCAGATATAAAAGTCTGCATCAGTTCACAGTCATTAGGAATCATCGTTTCTAATTAAGATGGTGAATAGCATCACTGATGCTGCAACATCCACTCACATATACTGTACATGTTACAAGGCCCACGTGGGCTTGCGTACATTGTACAAGTGGAATGAAATGTAAAAGTCATGAGGGACCAATTGGAAATGGTGATCTGGATAATGCAGCTAGGAGACACTGAGGGAGGACTCGTGGCTCCGCCGCTTCACTTTCATTTATTATTCAAAGAGCAGACTAGACTATTCAAACCCCCCAGGCCATAATTCAACCAAACTGTTGTTGCAGACGGACTCTTGCTAGATTTATACCTCGGATGCAACAGAACCATATGGACCAAATGATGATGTGATGCTGTTGTGCCACTTAAAGACTGGAGAGATGAGAGACAACCCCTTCATAGTGGGTCATAGAGAGGGAAAGGTTGAGACACACGGGGGCACATTTCAGCCTTCTTTCACAAGGTAATTGTACTTGTACTCTTTGTATAAAATGTATATAGTTTTTATAGTCTTTCAATTTTGTATTTTGTATTTTTATTGTATATTTTGCTATATTTTTGTCATCAACCTCTTGGTTAATGGAGATATGATGTATATTAGAACTTTGTTCTTTTGAGTTTAAATAGTAGTAAATTATAATTATCTTAATGAATATATATTGTTCATTATGATGGATTGACAGTGATTGTTATAGTAACAAGTAATAAGCATGCACCAATTGAGTTTTGGACCTTCTCAAATACTGTAAAATGATAATTGATTTGTTGTGCAAACAGAAAACAGGACCCTTTTTTAATACTATGTTATAATGTGATATTTTTTCTCTCGCTATTCATTTTGTAGCGAGCTCACAAAAATCAGGCAAATGACAAATGACAGAAACTGTTGGGGGATGATTTGCTATGGTCCACCTGAGAAATGCTTCAATTCATGACATGTGTGGCCCCCAGGCACAGCACCATCCTTCACGTTGCCTTCCTGGCAACAAATGTCTGTAGACCATAGTATTTGATAAAGTGCATCTCTTGCACAACACGTGGACAAGGGACACGGCAACAGAGGAATTAAGCTATTTGTGGAAAAGAGAACGAGCCTCCTGTTCCAGTGCTTCAAGTAAGACGTGGGCGGGATACTGTTGCTGACACATGGCTAGGGCTGTTGACTAGCAACCACACGTGATGGGTTTGCCCCCCCCCCACACACACACACACACACATACCCATATCGTCGCGTCACTCTGTGTTAGACGGACAGTCTGAGTACAGGGAAAGCTATCCAGGATGGGCCTTCCATCAGTTACTATTCCAGATTCTCAAACACAAAATGCAGACACGGAGACTACCATGCTGTTCACACAACCTGCCACACCAGTCCGTTCAGCTCCTTCCGACGGCCAGTGCCCATTAGCTGCCATTTGTTTCCCTCCATCCGCTAACGCATTCACATGCTGCCGCAGAGTGTAGGACGAGCAGCAGCAGACGCTGTCCTTGAGAGGACGCAGCCTGTCATCAGTCAAACAACAGCACCTCAATGAAGAGAAACGACAGAGCACAGAACCGCCGTCATTCCCCGCAGGTACTTGGGGGAGTCTAATGAACAGGTTAAGTAGCGCCATGGCCACACTCTGACTAACTACCGTCATGGCAAACCTCCATTTCAAGGAGATAGCTGAAGATATACAGCTTCATTACATGTGATTAGATTACGGCTTATGGTCCCCTGCATTTTTCTCCCTCAGTGTGCTCACGTGTGTCTGCCACTCACAAATGATTCTAGGTTGAGAGCCCGGAGGACGCTTTGCATTTCAACAAATGTAGATCTTCAAACCTGCTTTCTTTGTTGCTGTGGAGGGTCAAGTAGTTTGCTGTGCTACGTTTGGTGTTAAAATAGGTTAATCATGCAGATTGTTTTAAAAGTGCAATTGTTCTGCAGCCACGAGGGAAAAGAACGCAGGCATGTGTGATCTTTCTCTGCTATTTACAGTCACAAGAAGAACAATGAGAAGTTAGACAAGTGAATTGTAGACGAAGGCGTCGGGGAGAAAAGAAAGAGAGCGTAGATGGATTTAGAACAGAGGTCTCGCCTCTGTTCTAAAGAAGAAATTGGAGGTAAGGGACTGTAAGTGAGAGGGTGATGAGTGTTTCTGTGCATTAAGGCAGTCTTAAGGACACTGTACGCTAAAAATGCATAAGCACCCACCCACACACACAAACACGCTGGGAAATTGACAGGCCCACGACCCCAAGAGACTACCACCATGAAAAAAATATGTATATGTAGATGTGTACACAGGCAAGGCTGTCGGTAGCATGGTAGATGAAAAACTGTGGTCAGGCTGACCTTTGCAGTGGCCCATTCTCCACCAATCTACCTCTCTCACACACACACACACACAC
Source organism: Scophthalmus maximus (assembly GCF_022379125.1). Taxonomy (NCBI): domain Eukaryota; kingdom Metazoa; phylum Chordata; class Actinopteri; order Pleuronectiformes; family Scophthalmidae; genus Scophthalmus; species Scophthalmus maximus. The sequence continues at coordinate 18,152,860 of NC_061525.1, forward strand.
ACACACACCCACACACACACGATGGGAGTCTCACCAGGTCATAATAAGTGATTATTGACAAGTCTGGGGGTGATGGAAAAGGTCCCTTTTGAGGATTGGAGCATTTCAATCAGCTGTAGCTCCATCAAGCACATCCTCGCCACACTGCAGCCTCCATGAGGACGATGACACGCACACACACACAAACACACGCACAGAAACTATTCCTCACAAGTGGTTGCCGGGGTAATATGGGTCACTGCTCCCTCGGCCATGTCCTCACCTCTGAGAGGCACCATGAGAGAAAGAGATAGGGAGAGAGGAAGAGGAGAAATGAGAAGAACAAAAGAACAGATGGGATCAAAAAGCAGTGGAGGTGGTGGAGAGCTTTGGCACAGACTTTCTTACCCGAGGACTCGACTGTTTTATTTTGTTGTTTTATTTTTTTTCCCCCACTAACACTTTGTGTGACTCATTTTCACTGTGTCTTTTACCTAAACTAATATGGGTATCAAAAAACAAATAACATAATGAAGGACAAATGCAGCAGAATAAGGAAAGGAGGCAGGAAAGGGAACAGAAAGAGGGAACATCGGGCAAGACATGGGGATAAACAGAACAGGGAGTTGAAAGAATTTCCTTTTAAGCCAATAAGCAAAAAACTGATTTGTTTGCTCCTCTCAATCCGTTCGCTTTGCATTGCTTGCTCTCTCCTGTTTCCCCTCAGTGGATTTTATTATAACACGTTGACTGGAGTTGTGCAAATCCTTGATGTGTTTTCTGTGATCACAGGGTGTGCACAGCAATATTTACAAAAAAATGTGAACGAAAACACACAAAATGAGACAAATGCACGCATGAGAACACTAAGTTTGGGAGACCGTGATCTTCCACTTTGATTTTCAAAATGGATGCAACAACTTTAAATATTTCAAAAATATAATGACTTCAATACATGTAACGGGTGAAGCAGAACAATACTTTGGTCAAGGAGTTAGGGAACTATGATCAGTGAACATTTGGATTGTCCTGATAATTTATGTGTTGCAGATTAGATTTTTCCTAACCCTGATTACAATATAATAAAAACAAAACAACAACAACAACAACAACCTATAAATAATAGGACACAAATCCAATTGTCGTGGACCATACTGAAATCAAAGTCTAAGTTGGATAAAAAGGTATGTTAACCTTTGACTTGAAAAAACTTATGATCATGAATTTGTTGATTTTCATGAAGCTGGACAGGAGTTAAGTCAACAGTTAGACAAACTACATAAATAGATGTGTGAGTCCAGAGACACTGCACAGGTTCTCAATGGGGTAAAAAAGAAAGAAAAAAAGAAAGAAATGGTTAAAGGAATCATGGAGATGTTAGCATCTCTGTTCATGAGCCTACCATATGCAAATTAAAAATGGTGCATGGTTTCATGGAGCATGAGATAGGAGGCAGTTGCTCACAAGTGTGATAATAAAAATCAGAGACATTCGCTGTTGTTGTCGTTGTAAAGTATCCCAACAACTAGTCTAAATCATTCTACTTTTTTTTAATGAAAAGGGAAAAAAAGGATGTTGGAGCAGTCCGTTCAGCACCACAAACCGATCTGCAATCGTAAAAGGCATTCTATTCCTCACCTCTGTTTCTGTCCTCCCATTGCCTTTTTGGCATTTGATAATTCTCCATTCATCCAACCTATTATGTTTTTTTTTCAATCAATCATCAACTCAATCATCTGCCAAAACGAAAGTCCAAATGAGATATTGAGGCGAAACTAGGATGAGATGTTTGTAAAGCAAAAGTGGTGGGGAAGTGGGAGGACATTACTATCACTGAGTAGTGAAACACCTCGCCAAAGTATTGAGCTCAATGATATGATAACAACATAGTAGCATGGTCACTCGGGTAACTTCATTTTAATTATCCACACTGTCACAAAGTGTCCGGACAGTCTAAGAGGGTTTGACAAAGATCATATTGAAAAGCAGCAACACGGCGCTGGCAGCTGCAGAACTGAAATACTTGTAGGTCAATGTGATTCCAGGAATTCACTGGAGTCAGGGATTAAGCAACAAATCAGAAATAAAGTTAGTGCTACATCCAACCAGTTTGTACAACTCAAAAATGATTCAAAGTGATTTTGTGTCCTGCCAAGACTAAATCGGCTTCTATCTCCTCTATTGAGGTTTGTACCTGTGTGTGTGTGTGTGTGCTTATATTTAAATGACCATACTAAATGATGTATCCAGGTGTAAGGCACCAGCTTGAACCTTTTTTCATTAATGTTCTGGTGTGACAAAGAAACTTACACACTTGCGCATGAATCATCACCAATAGAAAATAAGGAAATACAATAAATAAGGAACTAATGAAAAAAATAACATTGATGCATGAATATAAAATGCATATATTCCAATGAATAAACTCTCTGTTAAAAAGTGTACAGTTTAGCCACATGAAGCAAACATTGCCTCTCTTTCAAAGTTTTTCACCATGAAACCTTATTTGGTACAGTGATGAAGATGCATGAATAAGCAAATTTAGCAAAAAAAATTGTATAACCTTATTTTTCACTGAGGCAATGGCATAAATAGCAGTGTTGCTGTGCAGAGTCACACTTAGGATTCCCATCGCTGCTTACGTCAAGAGACTGAGCCGGGTGCGATGGAGAGAGCGTTGCTCAAACTGAGAAATCACACAGTAGGATTTCCCCAGTAAGCCAGTATGTCCTTGAACCCTCCGACGTGTTGCCGCTCATCTACAGACCCCCGAGGGAAACATATGGTTCTTTTGAAGAACACAAGAGATGCTGATTATCATGTGACACAGCAACCTCTCTCTCTCTCTCTCTCTCTCTCTCTCTGTGTGTGTCCTTCTACCTGTGTCTGTTTGAGTGTGTCTATTGTGTGTGTGTGCTGGTGTACTGTGCATGCTTACCTCTTACATAAATACTGGGTTTGCGCACATGTCTCACCTGGGTGTATCTAGCCAGCATGTTTATATGTGCACCTCTCAAACATGCAAAAAGAAAACAATTTAAATGTTTCTGTTTTGTTTGTGCAACAGAAAAAACAACAGCAATGACCAACTGTAAATTCTCAATTGTGTAAGTAGATGAGGGGTGACTGAAACAAAGCGTTCGTTTTGGTGTCACAGGCTTGACTGTCTCATTTTGGAGAGAAGCCTAAGTTAACACCTCTGAAGCCTTCAGGGGCTGAATCACAAAGCATCTAAAACGTTTCTTGTAGCTCCTAAATGACCAAGTAAGAACGAACTCCCAAAAAAAGTAATGAGTGTAAAGTCCAAAACTTAAGACTCCTTAGTGAAACAATAAGTCAGGCAGAAGTGCTGCACCAAAACTAATCAGTGAGAGAGGTTGTTCAGAGGACTAAACACATCTGTTTGCACAACTCTCCACTACTTGGCTGCAGTCGGTTTACATCGTACAAAAAACAGTGACAATGACCTGGTACAGTATGAATCTATCTTGTGCCGGCCATGATTTAATTTGAGACTCCTGCTCCATTTTGGTCGATACACTGCATCTAAAATTGTTGTTTTGTTTTTTGCCCACACAGGTTACTTTTGTGATTTTGGAGAGTATTCACAATTATTTTGATTTATTTATTTTACCACACATCTCTCTCTTTCTATTCGTGTCTTTAGATGAATCTTTAAATTCACCAAAGACGATACAGCACCACAGTCGCAGCTGTCATTGAGCTAGGTGTCGTCTAATGAGAGTCGCGACAACTCTTTTGACAACATTTTTTTTCCAGCATTGGTGGATCATGGAGCCTCGCAATAGTTCCCCGGAAGTGGGCAGCAGCGCATTAGAGTAGCAGCAGAATGGGTCAATGGACCGTCTGTGTTGCACCTATGAAGGATAAGACGTTTCAATAATTATTAGTACATCTGAATCAAATCATCATGCGCATTAAAGCATTTTAGTTGATTATAATTAAACATTTATTTATGATTTTAAAAAACCTATTGACTAACTACATAGAGTAACTAAATAGGCGTGTCGGTCTGCTATATTGTAAAATCGATACATTTATTGACTAGTAATTACCAAAAATCGCATCTCTGTCGCTCTGAATAATGGATTCGAATTGCGCGCCAAGAACTTCCGGGAACTATCTGAAGTCTGCATTGTGGACTTCCGCTGTCGCGACTCTCATTGGACGGCTCTGGTTGAGCTGCCCTTTTCAGGACACACACCCCTCGTGACGCAGAGCCCTCCTAGCCTGCTGAATGGCTGATTTCAAATATGAAAATGGCGCGTACTCACAGAGGCCAGTCCGTCCGTCCGTCGCTATCTTGTGTACAAACCCGGTACCGCGTGGTTCTGCCCGCTGACGTACGCCATTAACTGGGTTCAACATATCACTTCACATCTTACCTCATCTCTCCCTCCGGTCGCGGCCCAGACCGCTCACCCGGCGGGGTCTGCTGCTCGTCTTCCGGGAACTGAACTGGAGGTAACGCCGGTAAATCCGGGGCACATTACACAGCTGCAACTCGGACAGGAGGTACCACTCTTACTGACTTTTAGGTGACCTAAAACGCACCCACGGCACATTAAGCTCAGCAAACATGAAGTGGGCGTGGTCTTTCTGATCAAGCTCGTAATCTCCCGCATTAAAGCTGTGACGAGTCGTTGCCAGATCGTTTAGTCTCGACCGTGGTTAAACACTCAAGACAGTTTCTTCTATGAAACTTTGTTTGAGACATTGTTCGGTGATTTCCCCGAAGCTGCTTTTGCCTTCTCTGATCGTTTTGCTCACTTTCTGAGGCAAGCAGTGCCAGGTAGAAGTCCTGGACCTCACAAAACCATTGCCGAACTCACGCTGCCTTGCTCCTGATTCTCTGCTTAACTGCTCTACATCGCCACCCTCCACCTTCACCCTCTATTTCTTGAAAGACTATTGAATCTGTTAAAACTTTCATTGAGTCTGGTCTTCTGCATTTTGGGTCCAAATTCTAGCTCAGCCCCGAACACCTTTAGTCACGAGTTGACAATATGATGAACACTGTCTGCTATCATGAGGCGATGCATTATTGATTACGCTTAAATAATATTTTGTATTTATGTATATTCAAATATATTTTGCACAACTTAGATGTTGTACAATGTTTAATTTGGTGGTTTAAAACAAGTGGTGATTAGTGTTGGACAAATAATTGGGGGGCGCCGATCAAAAATCCAGCCTAGGGCGCCAACATTGCCAGGGCTGTCTCTGAGGATAGAGACCTTGTAAATATAGACTGTGACTGAGAAATGAACGCAGAATGAACAAAGGTATTATGTTTTGTAGTTTGTAAAGTGCACTGTTGTATAATACACTGTGGGGAACATTGAAGCTTTATTGTAATGTGATTATTTTTTTCTCTCGTTTGTGTGTGGTTATTGCTGGCTGTATCTGCTTGGAAGGGATTGGCCTGAGTATCTCTTCCTTATCTAGGGGTCTTGGTTGTTTAGGAAATTATAAAATTGTCAGACTTAGACCCTTGACTGGCTCCCCAGCTCAGCAGCCATTGACCACTACAAACCCTCCCTAAAATGTTATGGTCCTTCTCACTTTAAAGACATGTCTCTCTACATAGTACAGATCTGGAATTTACCAGTGTGGGATCAATAAAGTACATCTCTCTCTATATATATACATAAAATTGAGACTCAGGGAGTCAGGACGCAAGACGACTCTCTCTCTCTCTCTCTCTCTCTCGCGCGCGCGATCTTTCTCTCTATCTCTTTAGCTCTAGAGGCAACCAACCGTTACCTCACATGTGAACTGTCTTTCTGAAGCCTCAACTCTAGCATTTCGACCGGCGCCATGTTTTTCTTTGCACCCAGATGTAGGAGCCGGGTGGGTCTGACTGACAGCTTGTCCACCAATTCCCACCAAAATTCTGAAGGCTTTACAGATAGGTTTATTCATAGATCATTCATTGCCTAAAAACATAGACAGTAATCATAGTGAGCTTTTCATATTTATGTGTGTGTTCAATACATTTTTAATTCCTGAAATTATAATACTTGTATTATATTATATATTGATTATTACAAATGACAATAAACTATAGACAAATGTTGGGAGGGTTATGTTTCTTCATATGGACACGCACACACAAGCAAAAACAACCACATCAGCACTCAACAAAAGATGCACAAACAGTCAGAGTCACACTCCAGCCCAACACTTATAATAAATCCACTTTCAGTGGAGCCACAAATGGAAATTTTAGAAGGGATCAGCGTTTTGCTGCCTGGCTGAAATAAATGAGGAAGTCCATAAATAGTCATGCTGTTCCATCTGAAAGGGTAATTGTTAAGTAATGCTATGCAATGTGAGCACTACTTTGCTTCTTACCAGAAGAAAAGGGCTGAAGACGTGGAGGGGGGCTTTGTAATGTGTTACAGAATACAGATGGAGAAGCAATATTAATGGTAACTACAGGAAAAGAGAGGACGGGCAGACAGAGGCATTAGATCCATGGTGACATTATTAAATACTTATGAAGGAGACTGAGGGACAGAGAGCATAACAACATCCAACTATTGACTTGCACTGTACGACCACAGTAATAAAGAGACAGATGGATTGGATTGAGGAGACAGACGAACACAGGAGTGAAGAGGAAAGGCAAGCAGAAAACAAGCTGGGGATGGTAGAGGAGTGAAAGTGGGCTTCAGAGAAAGAATCACACACAGAGTCATGGATAGGACCCCGGTAAATATGATGGAGCTCCAGGCCTGAAGTTATTTCCTGTTGCACTTGCGGAGCAGTATACGTGTCAAATGAATGAATTAGTCCAACCTCTCATTCAGCCTCTCTCAGCTATTTCCACTCTGGCTTTAAAGGTCTGGTCACACCAGCAGAAAGTGGCACACCAAAACTGATCCGTGTGACTTTGCAGAGAGGCTTGGTAGGGACTGCTCGGCAGCATGTTTCTGTTTTCTCTCAACTGTGTTTGTTCTTCCCCTCGCGGCATTCCTTTGTCAGGACAAGTATCAGGAAGCGAATTGTGATAATCTTCTTTATTCTGTCTTAAGGCTGTGTGTGAAAGTTAGTTTAAAAGAAGAGAACGCCACACTAACACACACACAGGCCTTTTATCACAGATCATCTGCTCTCAAATCATGTACATCCCGATGTAACATGATTAGAAAATGTTCCATTTCAATATGTTTAAGAGACTGAATCTTTTAATCAGCAGTAATGTTTCCTGTATTCTTTCAGAGTGAAATCTCCCACTTTTTCTTAAAACATGTCCATCTGGAGCCTTTCTCCACTCCACCCCAATGCTTTGTCCCCCCATCCCTCTTTAGTCCGGTCACTCTTTTTCCCTACATCATCCTTCATATTTTTTTCCTATATCTCCATCTACTGCCCCCTCTCTCCTAGATTAATTTCCTTGTTTCCTTTTCTCTGGCACATGTCATGTCCTTGTGTCTGACTCATTCACAGACATGCACTTCATACTGTCAGCAGATCTCGGGTTAAATAAAGAAACACTTGTGGTTACCAAAACATATATTCCTGCGTAAGCACTGACATCCATATGATGTGTTCTGACTCCAGCATCCCCCATGAGTCTGTATGCAAAGTGCTTACACACACACTGTATCCACCCACAAACAATTAGGGGAATGCTAGCTGACAACACAGCTTTTGCAACACTTCAAAACCCTGTGTATAATAGATTAAATATGACAAATACATAGTCTTTGACAGGCCTCATGTAATTTTTTTCTAGTTTCGTATAAACACATTTTTTTCCCAAATCCCAAATGGTTAGCTGTTGAACAGCAGCTTCAAACCAATGTTGTATTTAATCTGTATTGTAAGTACTGTCAATCTATTATGAATGTGTTACTGTTGCATTTGTATGTATATATTTTTTTTTACTATTCTTGTAATTAAAAATCATCTGCTGAAGGTTTCTCCTTAGCCCGTACCTGAAAAGTAACACCACTGTTACACTAAAATAGTTGCAATTTAAAATTGAAAAAAAAAAAGGTTTACCACTTTAACTTGAGCACAGCTTTCATTCACAATATGGCTAACACTCTTGAATTTAACTAAATACTTTGGCATAATCCCTCCTCTCAAGCCATTGCTGCCAGTATTACTAATAATTTCAACCATCCTTAAGCACTATTAAAAGAAAATTGTTTACCAATTTAAAATTAAAAAGAAAACTGGTTTAACATACTCAATCAATTAGTGGCGTACCAAAGGAAGTAAAAAAACATATTTAAAGTTGGTCGCAAGTTTCTGAATTCAGTGTGCAACAACATTTTTTTTTTTTTTTTAAATTGCAAATTGGCTGATGCACTCTACATGAATGAATTCTCAGCAGCATATGTAATTGCTCTGACAAATATGGAAACTGCAGCAACAGTATCCGCACGTGACATTAAAATGGATCAACATAACAAACAGTCAATGCGTAAATAGCTTTAGGTCAGAGGTTTACACTAGAGGTTAATCTCAACAAATCTGCCAAATAACAGCAATCTCTGGCTGCATCATGTGCTTGAGCAGGTAGAAACATAGACATAATGATCACACGTGTTCGACTTTGACATGACATGTCAGGGCGTGTTAACCGAACATGAAGAACAAACATGAAGAGATAGTTGGTTGCTTTGATGCTTCTGAGTGAACTTGCGATGTATTTTTTTTAACCATCATTGTGTTGACATACAGATTTGTGTGAGCACAGCGTCTGCATCTGCTGTTTGTCATTTGTTTTTGTTTTTTTGCAACAAAGACAATTCAAGTAGATAACATCAAACCTTTCATGTGCAAACATGCTTCTCTGTATAACTAATGGGTTGCCCTACAGCCTTGAGAGGCTGAAACCCTTTTGCTCCTCATTCAAGTGAATATTTATATCTGGAATTCTCAAAACAGATTTAGCTCTACTTAATATGCAGAGTCATGACTAAGTTTAAAAGACATAAAGGGTTAAGGCCTAAATGGGGCCCTGTACTTGTGGCATTTTATGTCTCAGATTTATCCAAACCAAAAGAAGTGACGCTTCTCTTGTCAATAAAACTCCCACCTCAAGCTTTTTTACCATGGAAAAAAGTGACTGACCTCATCCACAAATGTCAAGAAATAAACTGCAGTTATTTGTTTCACATGGCATTAAGGACACCACGCTATATTTGGTATGAATAGATGAATCATCACAGCTCTAATGATATCACGTCCTCCCTTGGCCTTGAATTGAAGAACATTTAGAGGATGTGTGTAATACTGAACATGTCACACAAATGTCATTTGTATAATTCAAAAGAACAATATAAGCAAGTGTTACACCTCTATGAGTATGTATAGTGCATTAAATGTGCAGTAAATGTCTCAATTTGGTTTTAGATTGGTTTTAGAAATGTATATACTAAACCTCAAGGTTATTGGCAGAGCTCACACTTTTTATCATGTACATGCATACACATATTCACACAGATATGTATGCACACACTCACCTGCATGCAAACAGTCAGCAAAGAAAATTGGTAAAACACAGTGTTGTCTATGGAATATCCAGCGAGAAATACAATCACATAGACCAAATCTTCTTAAATCCTGAATTGCCCTTTAAAGCAGCCAGAGATAAATCACCAAAAAGGGATTAAAGTCCATCAGTGACATAAGCTTAATGCCCACCGCAACGGGTTTCACATTTTAGTGGCCCAGGGATACAAAGATGTACATTGTGACGCAACAGGTCATGCATACTATTTGTAAACCAAAAAGGTTTGTCATTGTTGGCTTATATTTGGCATGGTTCATAAAATAATTGACATGATAGTTGTGGCTTGAATAAAACGTCTAAAAGTGAAGGCAACCTGTCACAAGTGGAATTTGGTAACTGTATCATTCATGTTTCCAAGCATACATACAATTCCATTAAAAAGGTTTTTGAACACACACACACACTTCACGTTTATTACATTTTATTGTTGGCACATCATTTTCCAGGTTATCTTGCCAGCTTGACCTTACATGCCCCTACAAACATCTTGAACAAATGCAAGCATCCTGAGCTCTGTGCTTCATGAATGCAGCTTAATAAAAAAAGCAGACCTGTACATCTAGGTTTCCATCAGCTCAACAATGTGACGTCAACACCCACAGCAGGATTAAGAGGCGCTGAAGTAAAGCCGTGGAAACATGTCCTACATTCACTCGTGTAAAAAACAACACAGATATGGCATGTTTACTATAGTAGCACCTCTTTTGTTTCTTTTAATACATCTGTGTGTACAAAGGGAGCATGCACTCTGATGTGATGATGAATGTTTGCATTCATTTGTTTCATTGAATTCAGTGAATGTTTTCAATTTAACCCTTGAGCTAACACGGTTTGCTTGATGCTGTGTGAGCATCAAGCAAACTGATGAATATGTGTGTCCTTTGTCTGAACCGGAAAAATGGCCTTACTAGGCTGTGTGAAAATCTAAGTTGGCCTTCTTTCCTGCAATGAAATATTTCGGAAATGTATAAAGCAACAAGCTTTTGAAAGAAAATAAATAGGTTTTTCCCTTTCTGTCTGTGCGACTTGACCATTAGATCAGTGATGTGTAACTGTGACTATAAACCCTTATCTTTGTTTACTTCACCCTGTGAGATTGATTCATATCAATCCCTCCCACACCCAATAATCCCGGCATCCTGCAGCAGATATCGACTGATGGATTGTGAGTCGTTGTGCTATTATAGCAAGATGTTACCGAGGATGTGTGGTTCCAAACACACCACTAAACCTGGGAGGCTGGATTTACCCCTGAAATCTGATTTTAACCTTGTTTGACCTCGATTTAGATGGTGTGTGTTGCCATGTTGAGCTGATGATGTGGGAACTACATCTGTGTCACGGTGGGTGTTAAAATCAGATTTGTCTGGGTGCTCACGTCTAAATCCAGCCTAAAGCTGTTATGGGCTTCCTACCCTGGTCACCACAGTGTCCAATTATACTCCTACCAGCACTAATACTGCTACAGAGAAGAGCGGAGAGCAGACAAAGTGTTAGAGTATGTTGGACGACCAATATCATCTTTTGATGATGGGGAATGACAGATGTGCCACTTTATTAAGCACAGCTAGCTTAAACAAAAACTGTCTAAGGGCATTTTTTACTAAACTCTGAACATCATTATCACACTTTATATATTTGATCTGGTGAGTCGGAGATAAGACTGCAAGCAATCCTGCTAAAATTGCAGTTAAATATTTTTCTCCTCTCCACCCCATGTGGTACCAAAGATACTTTTTGTTTCTCCTCCACTTCTTTTTCTCATTCTATTGTTTAATGCTGTATCAACTTCCTGCAATTGGACTGAACGATCCAAAAAAGGTATTTTCACGCTGCAAACAAACCAAACCATGGTTCAGTTTGATCCACACCAAGACCAGGTCTTTTGCTTGGACCATCTTTCACACCTGTTTTTTACAGACATACTCGGTTAGGTTCAGGAAAAGACTGTGGTTTAGGCAAGTACTTCCTTACCGTTAGACGATCTCCATCATCACTAGTACAATGATAAATGTACGGTTAATGTTATACGACTATTATGGTCAAAAGAAACTACATACTACTGATTTGAAAAACGTTTCCCGTGTCAAAGTCCAATGTTATGACTCATCCATTCACCCAAATATTCTCCCTACATGGACTTTTTCTCTCTATGATAACATCTTCTGACTTCCTCTTTTGAGGACCAATGTCGCTTGAACATGTCTTTCTGGGGCATAAGCTAAGACCGATGCTGTCTGACATTACTGCCAGATGTTGCTTAAAACAACGGGTAGTGCTTGAACAAACAACTCCTGGGGTCAATTTTTTGAAATGGGAGGGCGGCATCTCCTTCAAGTCACAAGGAGTCAGCACTTACCACGGACACTGGACCCTTAACAAGAAACTCAACCGACATTGGACTAAAAAACATTTGCTATCAACCTGTAATCAGGAGACAAAAACATGATCAGTGGATGGACTGGGAAAGGGGCCAAAGTGGACGTAATAAAGATCAAGATGGCCCATCCCAAGATGGCCCTTAGGCTGCAATACTATTAGATGTTTGAGTTTGTGTGTCCATCTGCTGTTTCACACAGGTCTAAACAAAAAATCTATGTACCACTGGGCGAGTAAACTCAGGAGAGCCTACTTGGTTGGCAGAGGGAGGCCCGTCTGTGCTGCAGAGTGAACACTACATCTGTCGCGATCAGTCACTGTGGAGCCTTGTTGATGCAACATCAGCACTATAACTGTGTAGCTTTCTATTGATTGACTGTAATGCGATATGGCTTAAAATAGTTTCATTTCGATCCCTCTGCCATTCTTGTTATTGTACAGAGGTAATGTGGGTGTGGTAAGAACACTTTAGAGGCTATATTTAATCAGGCTGAAACTGCGAACAAGTAAGGCACAGAGCTGTGTGGGAACAGTTGCTGTGTTCAGGTGATTTTCTTCAATATCCTCACAAACGCACACTTAAGCTCTTAGCGAACCCAGATTAATTCTGTCACACCTTTGTCACGAAGGCACACACTCACGCTCACCCTGTCTAACTTTGTACACACACACTCACAGGTTTAATCTCCCGCAGAATGATTTCACACTCTGATTGTTTGCTTTTGTTCTGTCTTTCTTTGGCTTGCATCACTTCCTCACTCAATATATGGTCACTCTATCAGTGGCTCACTGAAACATCAACTGTGCCCCTCATTGCATCCCCTGGTTGCTGTCACTCTGCTCATGCATATCCATGCCCTGTGGCTGAATATCACTGTTTATTGTATTGCCAAAAAAATGTTCTTTCTTTCTCAGTCAGAGAGTTTCCACAAGGCTTACATACTCTCACAAACATGTGCAAAGCGAGCAACTGTCTGGTAACCGAGTTTAAAGGGGGACCCCCCCCCCCCCCCCAAGAACAGCGTATTACATTAGTCCACAGTAACGGCAATTTGGTGAGACCCCCCTTAAATTCTTTGATCAGCTATTTACCGACTGCAAAGACACTTTTGATGGCAACCCCCAAACAAGGCCCCCTGTATATTGTAGGGTCTCACAGTTCTTTATTGCCTGGGGCCCCTTGAAATGCCATTGACTGAAAGCAAGGTCCCTTTTAAAGTATGGAGAAGTTAAAATTTCCACACAACCTTGTGTTATAGTTTCTGTGAATGTCATGGAAGTATGGGGTATTTTTCAACGTTAATATTAGAGAACATGCATGCATCCAGTAAAAACCAGATTGACCGCAGAAACATATTTTGGACATTGGATACTCAAATTGGTTTTTTTGTTCCTGCTTTGGTTTTTCATGGAACCTCTTGTACAGTTATATACACAAACATATCGCAAACATGTGATCTGCTGTAGGCAGAGCCCAACAGTATGAGTCAGGCTGTTGATTCATCTGTACAACCTTTTTTTTTTTACGTCTCTAACAATAGCAACCATTTCACAGTGACCTCAGTTGTTCACTGATCTTCTGCCTCCCTCTTGTCTCTTGTTCTTGTTTTTGACTGCTTACTGAGGGATAATCATGCAAATGACTCGTACCTTTCATCTCGAGTCACTTCCCCTGGTAGGCGATCACAGAAACCACCATGACTCAACTGTATACCGGCTCAGGTATAAGTGAGGCTAACCCACTGTTGTCTTAGCTTGGTGTAAGTGTGTTGATTGTGCGTGCATTCATGTCTCTAGATAGCACACAGTACAAGTGCTCGTCTGCCACATACACAATGTGCACTCGTGCAGAGGAAGTGTGTTACTCATGATCTCACATGTAGTAAACAATTTTCTATTTACTTTTTTCTTTTACATTTAAACATGACTTCTTACCAAAAACAGCTTTGTCATTTATGTCGGGACCTACACTGAATATATCTTGATTTCAAGCAAAACAGAAACCGCTGTGTTGTTAAATGAGTTGTGACCTGCCTCACAATCACTTTCTTTGTCTCTAACTATATCTCTCACTGGTTCATTACACCCTGCTGTGAGTCGTTATGCTCAGGTTGGCTGGTCTACTATTAAGGCTTTTTTCCAACGGTTTGCCATCATATATCAGTGATCTCATACTCGGGCACATGCACACACACAGACAAATACTCTTACACAAACCGTCTGTCCTGACAGGAATAATGAGATCGAAATGAATCGCAAATGGGCGAATACAGTAGAGATGTTGTACAGAGTAGAGAAACACTGGATACATTTTTTGGATGATAGAGAGATTTTCAACCTGCAGAAGTGAACTTACTGTACTCCTCATCCAACCCTCTGATAGTACAGTGTTTCACAAAAACAGCTTATCTTATAATTTTAGGGAGAAACACGTTGTTGTCTCCAAACTCAAAATTAGGTCGGGTTGCTGTAGATAGTGGAAACTCAGACTAGACCAGCTTCAGGAGTGGCTTTGTATCTAACTATTAGCCACAGCGTCTTATTTTAGAGAAAAAAATGGTACAGCCATTTACTACTGCAGGTCTTGTTGTCTGTATTAATTTTTATTAAAAATCATGGAAATGATTGTTTGCCTATAGCTTAAAAAAGTCTGCCATATCAAAGTATCAATAAAACTGATTGAAGACTTTACAAATGTTTTTAATGCATGACTTCAACTGGATTGCATTATTGTCAGCAATTCAGCAACCAATAGTACTTTATATCAAATTATTGACTTTATTTTGTTCAATCATGAGTCATAACACTTATTGCCAGCTTCACATCACACCAGTAATGTTCAGTAGGGTATTTCCATCAACGTTGCTGCTTTCTGACACACTGTGCAAATTTGAATCAAAGAACAACAACAAAAGCTGTCTGAAGACCAGGAGACAGTTATTTAATATTATATTATATTTAATAATATAAGCATATAATCTAAAATGTCATGCACTGTATTACACACTGTTGTCAACACTAAACCTGGGTAGTTATGTTCATTAGTGTGTTTTGTGCAATTGTGTCCAGGGAGATTATGCTAGCTCGTTCTGCTAATATAAGATGACACCCCCACTCCCAAGATTCACACATTACTGTATGAGTCATTGTCCTCACTATTTCAGGTCCTACTCCTACTCATTCCTGTGTCTTCTTAGAAAGCATCTCCATGCTCTCCATATTCTGGCTGTATCTGTGTTGTTGACGCTTTCATATGCTGGTATAGAGTATCAGACATCCAACAGCAACTTGATACCATTGCATTTACAGCATGTCAACAATTAAAGATCCAGCGATACAGTTGTCAGAATCAGAAATAAAATGTATTATTATTATTATTAGAATTGTGTTCGTAATTGTAATCCTAAAACTACTTTGATACTACAGGATCAGATACCACTTTATAGCAATGTGCTGTCCTATAGACAGTTGAGGCGTTAGTAATCAGAGGAGGAGGAAGGTCAGCAGTTTGGAAATATGTTAACGTAAGAGGGGATGACAAAAGTAGAGAAGAAAGCAAACTATGAGATGCTCACAAAAGTTTGAGATAAGAACAGAGGGGGGCGGAATTGAGAGGGGTTTTAGCACAAAGGGTTGAAGGGACAGTAAGCGATTTTGGAGAAAGCTTGTGTATCTCTTTGGTGTTGTTGATGACCAGGAACCCGCAGCTTTGGGTATGTGAGACTGAAGCGCTAACCATTAGGCTAAAACCCAGAGTCGTAGCGTCATTCACCAGCACGTGTCTTAAGGCGTCGGGAGTGATGTTTAGAAACTGCACACAGGGCAACACAGCGATGTCCCGAAAAAACAGATATTTTTTTCCCAGCGCACAAACAGAACTGACAGCTTGTGGACAGTGAGGAATTATTCGCTGATTTTGACAAAACAGGTATTAGTTTCAAATCGCTTACTGCCCCTTTAAGGAAACAAAGAGGAACAAGTGGTTTAATTGGAGAGGTGCGATGCAAAGTGTTCATGGGAAGAGAAAAGAGATTGACTCAATGGGGGCAATTATTCTAAAAGTGCTGATGCTTCCTGCTTTTCCATATTCCCAAAATATGTGTCCTTAATTTTCATATTCATCAATGAGAAAGTGTGTGTGTGTGTGTTTGTGAGAAAGAGGGAGAGAGAGAGAGAGAGAGAGAGAGAGAGAGAAAGGATGAGGGAAGAGGTTGTGATAATACTTCTTCTCTCTTACTTTGCATACACTTTCTCAGTCCATAGGGAAGTTATCAGTCAGGTGACTCACAAGAAAACTGCCATTTTAAAGCCATTGTAAAAAATAAGCTGCTTCTACTGAGCAGACCACTGACCCTGTTCTAATGTATACAGTGCCTACTCTTTCTTTCTAACTCAGCCTGGCTATCACCCTCCGTGTTCAGAGAGCCAGAGTTGCGTCAACCTATAGTCAGCTGATCAGTAGGTATGTCAATCAGTCATCTATAGTCTGCAGTCAATTCACCCATATTGCAATGTGTCTGTCTCTTTAGCACATACAGAACTGCAACAAAGCTGAAAGAACACTATAATCCACACAATCTACTGGCAAAGTGGTGGGGCTCAAATTGCCATTTACTTTCGTAGTCTCTAGAGATTGGGTTCTTAGCCTTGTGTTCAAGAGTGCAAGAGTTGGAAGAGTGCTTGGAATGGAAAAGCAATTATTGGGTCTCGTGACTGTAGAAAGTATATTACTCACACGGAAAATGAAGTTGCCATGGATTCTTCTGGCCAAATTGTTTAAGACACTGATCAGTGTATCTTCATCATATTCTGAATGTCACACCTACTCAATTTTCCCCCTACCTGGTCAACATTACCAGTGCAGAGATTCTGGTTACAACTCTGTCAAATGTTTGCGGGAGATATTCAGTGAAATTGAATGTCTACTAAACACTACTGTGAACTAAAACCATCAGATTGGCAGCATATTTCACCAGCCACCTGATCTAAAGGATTCAGGGGGACTCGCACAGGATTACCAAGCGATTGTAACACTCATTACCAGCACCGCGTCCCTAATCTCTCATTCTTAATGCCGTTAATAAGACAAAGTTTCATAGAGGTTGTCACACTTTAAGCATATTATAGATCTCTTTTCTCTAGATTTCTAAACTTGGCATTAAGAATGAGACATCTGGCATTCCTAGCTTGGAACAGGTAATCAGTTGTGGCTTAATCTGGCAAATCAGAAAGAAATTCTTTCAGGAGACATATACACAAGTTGAGAGCTTTATAGTCTGTCACTCCCAACATGAACAATTAACTTTGAATAATATAAGATAAACAAAACACACAATCCACAGAATGTAGAAAAAATGTACACTTCCTATCACTAACAGGAATTCAATTCTACAAGTTTAAGGGACAATGATGAAATATTTTAAGATTAACCAATATTTGTAATATTTTTGTTAACATACCCTCATAGTGAGTCAAGCCTTGATAATTGCGTCGATAATATAATGCTCAGTGCAAAATAGGTGTACATAGACGTTTAGCCAAATGAGATGCCAGTTGAAAATATGGCATTACAATAACAGAAATAAACACAGAAATAGTCAAGGTTGTGTGAGAGTTAGAAAACAAACACAGAGAGAGAGACAGAGAGAGAGAGAGAGAGAGAGAGAGAGAAAGAGAGAGAGGTGGCAAGACAGGAGACTTGGCACTGGATTGCATGAGGTTGCGAATCTGGCCACTGCCCAGACACTTGCTATGTGTCGGAATATAATGAGGGTGGGGTTTGCCCCGAAGGAACGGCCCTGGGTGGCCTCGGGTCAGCGCTCTCATATCCAACTGGATGAAAAAATGTACGTGCTGCCAGTGCAACTAGACAATGATAAATAAAGACTAGAAATGAGGTGATAGTGAAGGTTTATGCTGAACATGAAAAATAAAAATGTTTTTATTGTTACTAATTGAACATATCATAGTTAATTCAGCGACAACACAATTTTTTTCTAATTCATCTCTAGGCAAATTCAAAAGCCTCTAATAAAACATTTGTTACAACTCTAACTGTGCATTAATAGGCCTAACATGCCGTAATGGATAGGAAGGGCACCTACATAATGGGAATTAATGTCCTTCTTTATGATTACTTTATTTATTTCTAAAATCTTGTAAATGCTATTGGAGTGTTTTCTCTTCTTAAAGCTAGCAGTGGAGTAAAACGTTTCAGCCACATCCCTGATCTCTGGATGTCAAATTTAAAACGGAATGCTCAGAATTGCTGCAAAATATCCATTATAAACTTGGGTCTTTAAGCCAACCAATATGTTTGCTACAAAACACATTCCAGTCAGGTCAATACTCTCCATAACGCATGGGGTTCTAACTACTATTGATCAAATCACCAAATTCTTGACTAGGGACCTATTTAAAAATCTTCAATATGTTTTCCCATTTAATTTTTATGTATAAACGCGAATTTGTAGAAAATGATTACAAATGCATTAGTATCAGCTGTCCAAAATCATTAGTACCCTTGAGGAATCACTGACGAGTAAACACAAACCGAGACATCTTGAAAAAAGCTCAAGAACTTGCTAAAATAATGATTGCTAAAATACATTTCCAATGTTTTTTTCAAATTGTGATCATAGAAAGAATAATGCTAAACTGGTACATGCAGCCTTTCCATTATATTTTCTGGCAAACTTTATTCATATCCTGTCACAGCAGAATGCATTCTCTCACATGCAATATGGCATGTTTTTGCTTTGTTATTTATCAGGACAATGCATACATGCATGAACACATACAAATTCTGGCTCATTTCATGGACAGATGAACACACTGCCTCTTTCAAGAAGCAACACTGTACAGTATGCATCCCTGTTCGTTCAGGGGCAGAAATATGTCATATATGTGCATACATACAAAAATGTATAAACATCCTCATAGTACTGTAAACACACTGACAGACATTTGACCTAGCATGTCGCTTAATCTCGTCATTGCTGAAAGGCAGAAAGTCCTTGTAATTCAATATGCTACAAGAGAGTGACAGTGTAGACATCACAACATACCCAGCAACAGCTGACATCTTTGATTTATCATGTTTGACCTTTTGCAATATTTCATTTTTTTTAAAGGACATGAATGTCATTGTGTCCTTCTTTAACCTTAAAGGCACAGTCTGTGGTTCAAATAGAAAACGATAGCTGAAACCTGCCATTATCCCATATTAATAGATTGGGTTATTGTCAATTTAGTTCCATCTCGTTAAGGAATTGAGCTTTGGTTATATACACTCATTCAACGTACTGTTAAAAACTGTGACCCTCTAAGTGACGAAACAGGTACCTCTCAGCTCTATTTGGCAAGGGCTTTCTTCTCTCATGGCACAACATTTCCACACACTGATGGCTTGCCAGCTCAGTAGAGAGCAAATCCCACCATTAGATACTATGACCTCGATAAGATACAGTATAGATGACTTGACTAGTCTCCTGGCTAACATCACCTGTCCCATTAATGGTGAGGTCAGAGCCACATAGACATACTGCTTCTCCTCTTCATGAGCCACCAACTGTCTGTTTACCATTCTGCGACTGATTCTTTCCTCTGCTTCCACTGGCTCCACAGCTGGGGTTCATCACATGGCAATGAACGCAAGGCCACTGATGCATCACTGGCACCAACTGGATGGTGTGCATGAAAGCCCTTTCACCTTCAACATCCCTTGGACAGATGGTTGGGGCAGATTGTTGGCAGAGAGGGCCAAAGATTGATACAAGAGCCTAAGTCCCTGCCCTATACCTGGTCAAGAATCCGCTTACATAATATAATCAGGTGTGGTGAAGTTGTTGGTTTCTAATGGTATGGACGGACAATGCAACTGTGCATGTCCATGTCCTGGTTACCGTTGTGCTGCATATTATAGTTTGCCCATTCCTGCTATTGCAGCTGGTAAAGATTGCACCAGTGTTTATAGCCTCCCCTTTTCAGCATATCCTCTTAAAATAAACGGCCAAAGCCCAGAGCTACTATTGCCACATAGAGGTCAAAGAGTCGACCCAGTTCTTCTTGTATCTGGGTGCATCAACTCTGTCAAAAACTGGGATGCCAGGGAAAAACATGTCAGGGAGAGACTGAGAAAGACAGAGAAAAAACAAACAATGGTACTGCCTTGCATCTTCATCTGACACCAGGGGCAAACATAAGTAAGAGAGATTTTATAAGATAAATAGATGCACCATTGTTGACATATGTCATAGAACTCAGAATATTGTGTATTATATCTGATATATTTATCATGTCTTACCAATAACTGTACATCTTATCGTATCTCATTTGCTTGGTTGGCATAACTTATTTTTAACTTTATACAACTTAAAATGCAACTTTTGACCTCAGTTGCACTTTTGAGATTCACACCTTGTCCAAACCTCATACAGATAACCCCAAATCGATACCATATTGAGCAAAGTATGTTCAAATTAATTAATTATTCATTTCTATAGTCTGCCTATTGTCATGAAAACATTGGGCCAAAAATAGCATATGACTCAATGTATCCCTTTTGACTTCAATAATGGCATTTAGAGTTTGTACCTGCAGTAGAATGAACAAACAGAATATCCATTCAAATCCATGTGGGTTTGACACATGATACACTGTCCATGCTCTTAATTAACAGTGCAAAAAACTTGCAGTAATAAGTGAGATATTGAATGGTTTTGCTTGCACTATTTGGAAACTTATCATCCATGTGGCATTCACTATATGAACTTCCGTGGCTATTATGGGGTGATCAATCTGAAAGGTCTAAACGTTTATGTGTCACAGCTTTCACGGTACCCAAGACATTTATTTGGTTTATGATTATCATAGCTGTCACAGCTTACATCCCTATCTCTGGCGCCTCTGTGGCTAGGTTAAACTGACAAAACCGGCCAAAACCCAGAGCTAATCTTGTCACAGAGATGTCAGACAGATGACCCAGTTCTCCCTGTTTGTGGGTTTCATTTTCTCCGTCAAAAAAATTTGGGATGCAGGGGGAAAGGCGACAGAGAAAATGTCGATGAGCAATGTCACTGCCTCACACATTGCTTTCTGACACCAACAATCAGATCACTCTGTGCAAATGTGTCAAAGAATAAAGTTTTAAAGAGACGTACCACCCTCCTCTGATTTCATGACACCACGAAATGGCTGCTGGAGCTCTGATTCATCTGGAATTAGGCCAGTTTAATCCATATTTATACAGGGGCCACCAAAGTACTTGCAAACTACAGCTTAGAGGCTGTCTCACTACCAGCCTTCTCCTGTGAGCATCACATCGTATTACATTTTATGCAGTTTAACTTGATGTGCAGAGGCAAAAATCTTAACTGCCTTTGGATTTACATTCAAGTTTAGGGTCTTCGCGAGCTGAAACTCGAATTTGTCTTTTCAGCTGTTGAAGAACACATTGCCTGTCTATCAAAGCTGTCACCCTTTGGTAATGTGACAGACTCAGCAGGCACTTAACTATCCGCTCAACACTGTAACTGTAACTGAGTGATTTTAACTTAGAATTACGTGTACAGCAGGCCTATTTCTTTTTTTTTTGTTTAATCTTCGAGTCTGCACGCTGTTAGTGTTACCTGCTTTGCCTTCTATCAGATGCAGATGCGGCACTCTAGGGAAAGTCGTTCAAGGCTAATGAAAATGAATGAAAGAAGGAAGTCAAGAGAAAGATTAAGTCAAAACAGTACCTCCTATGAATTCCAATGCCAGCTACCGCGAGGCACCCCCCCCCCCCCCTCCTTGATTGTCTCATTTGCCGCTGCTTTCTTTTCATAGACCAAAGCTGAGTTGGTAGCCTACATTGATGAGGTGGTTTCTCATTTACGCTTACAAGGCTACATTTTTAACTCTTAGTGTCTCCCTCTTATGCAACGTATGTGCATGTGTGACTTTTTTTAAATCTCGTTTCACCCTGTCCTCACTAGACCTCTCTCCATCATTCTCTCTCCTCACCAGAAACTCGGCGAGGCAGCAACTAATGTTCTCAGTGTCTCTCTCTTACTCTCTCCAGGGAGAGTTGTGTGAGAATTAGGTCTCTCAGACATGTTGTGGATATTTTTGCTCCGACAGTTTGGGGCTATAGTAAGCAGAGGGAGATAGGAGATGGTGGATGGGGTGGTGGGCTTGGCGAGAGAGAGCGAGAGAGAGAGGCTGTTGGCGAGGACATCATCATCTAAACTCACTCAGCATGTATGGCCCATGATTAAGAAAACACCCTCCATGTGTCAATATGTCAATACTTCTCGTCTGGTGATTGAAATTGAATTCCTGTCGCATCCTCAAATATGTAAACTTTTTCTGTATTTTTTTTGGAATAAGAGATCCAACATTTTGATCTTATTATTCTTGAAATGTGTAACATAATTAAATGCAAGCCTGCCTGTAATTTAAGTTTTTTTTGTAAGCCTATTGGGTACAGTAGTACAGTGAATGGTTGTTTGTCTCTGAATGTTGCCCCCCCACACGCACACACACAACCCTTGAAAGATAAAGGTATGACTCTGTCATCTCAATCTCAGAGAGAGAGAGAGAGACACACACACAGTTCATAAACTTTTGAAAAATTCACCGCAGCACAAACCCCAGTGTGACATTTTACTGATTCTGTGGTCCAGTGTATTTGCAGTGACTAATCCTGGGAGAATCTGCTTCCACAATAGAAAGCTATAATATTTTTGTGTTGAAAGGAGCACAAGGGTTTAGCTTCATCTCCACAAAGTATTTTCCTCTAGGCTTCAATGAAAAAAAAATCTTCAGTGGTTCTGAGAATGGGAGCAATGTTTAAATTAAATACAACAATTACAAAGTAAGTTTCACTTTGGAACACGCTGAGATTTCAAGGCTGGGCCATAAACTCCAAAGAAAACTTACAAAGTGAATGTGATTCTTAAAAAAGTAGGATGAGTTTGGACAGATGTATTACAAGAGATAATTCGTCAAACTAATTGAATTATTTCTGGTTAGTTCTTCTCCTCCTCAGATTGAACACAGTTATTAGATTACAAACTATTTCTATCCAAGCAAGCAAGATAGGAGATATACTCAATTCATGAAATGTACTGGGTTGTTTTTTTTGTCTTTTTGCATACAGTATAAGCAATTGTCTGTTTTCTTCCCAACGTGTTTTTCCATATGGGTGAATCAGTCTTGTCTGTGCGGAATATAAGACCATTATAACCAAGTCAAATCCCTGTGGCCACATAAGGGGCCAGCCACACTGACAGGCACACAGGCGGGCAGGTATGTCACCACAGAGACTGACAGACATGAAAGCAGGCAGCCAGTCATCCAAATAGGAAGGCCATCAGGTATAGAGACGGGAAGACAGGGCGGTCCGGTCGGCAGGCGGCCAGACCGGGGATGTAAGTGGACGGCAGGGAAGGCAGAGCAGCATTCAGACATACTGACTCTCGAGCAGTCAGGCAGACTGACGGGCAAAGAGACAGATAGATGGACAGACTGATAGACGGGGGAATTATTGGACTGTGCCTTCCGACATCCAGCGTGGTCAACAAAGGACTTGGGCAGGTGGCATGGCACGTGTCACTGAAAGCCCTGATGACAAGCAGGGAAGGGGTAATGGGAAGTTTCAAAAGGTGACAGCTGAAAAGGGTGAAAGTTTTTAATGGATGCCAAACTTTTTTTTGTTTTTGTTTTTTTTACCCTCTGACTTACAGAAAATTGTTACTTTTCATTAGCAAGTCAAACCCATTATCGATATGTGACTACTGTAATTGTTATGGTTAAAGATGGGTCCATTCAATCAAAGTGATGTTCCTCTCTCCTGGACAGTTTCTGTTCAAGTATTGTGAAGTCGTGATAAGTACGGCCGCTAAAGGTCATCCAACAATAAAACGTAACTATGGGTCGTAATGAGCCACTTGCACAGACGACCTATGGGTCAGTTGTTGCTTTTTTACAGAAGGATACTGACCTCTCCACATGGAATAGGTGGCTGTGTTACTATCTGGCATATAATCTGAAACATCCTAACACCCGAGTGATGGATAAACCAGTTGCGGTAGCAGTAAATAACAGACATCTCTCTGCTGTGCGTGATATATTTGGGGATCGTCTGCCTCTTGTCATTTCAGGGCGTAGCTGTGCCGTTGAACTCTATCGACAGCCATTTCCTCCCTCGTCGGTCGCAGTGATACATGCCGTCCCTGATGACAGAATTGTCACTGATGTCCCTTCATCAGGCAGTGGTGACCTTAAAATGTCTCTGATGACAGAGTTGACTGTAACACCCGTTGTCATGCCCAGACATCTCAGTCAAACATTTTGACTGTGCCTTTCTTGCTCCTTTCATCTGTCTTTTTTCCCATCAGTCCTACGATCAAGTCACACATTCAAACATGTGGCCCATGAGTGAGGAGGAAACCCCTTCAGGCCTTTGTGGCCTGCCCTAGTGTTTGGCCTTTTTTTTTTATTCCTCTGAATCCTTTAATTTGAGGTTCATCTCATTTGGCTTGAATGTCTCAATAATTTCGTCAGGTGCTTCGATCAATCCAAATGAAAACAACAAGGATATGTTGTGCAGGGATTACTTTCTGAACTAACCCAAATGATATTGCACCACAATCAGCAATTGACTCTCCAATTCTTTACAAAGTGACTGCTAGGCCACTTACAAAAAACTATTCATATACTGTAAGATGTATCTAATCTGCTATCACCGTGGTTAATATTTGGACAACAAAAACAACTTGGTTATGGCCATGAGAAGATTGTGGGAATGGCTGAAAAAAAAAATGGATCCCCTCCATTGGGAAGGGATTTCCCCCGGCAGGAATCCTGACCGGTCCAATCACAACCGATTATGTGATAATGGGCGCTCTAGTCTGTTGACATTTTCGCATCGCTCAACGGACGTCACATGAATCGTTGCTATCCAAATGCGTCCAGTGGCATTTTGCTCTGAGTCAGTTGGTAATGGATTGCTCATTCTTCTATATTTAGAGATTCTTAAAACACTTGTATTTCTTAGATTTTTGTACATTTAGTTAAGTGCGTTATGTTACAGTACCTTAGTACCTTAGATACCCAGTTTGCGATCAATTACATTAATCTATCAATCTATATATCAGTTATTCTCAGTTTCAGTTGATTATACACTCATGAAAACATCATTATTATATTCCATTTCTGCCTATAAATCACACTTGACCTTTAATTATTCAATAATGGTGCCACAAAGGACTTGTAAATCAAACTTCATCCACTGGGAACCAAATTCCTCATGACTTGAAGGTTTCATAGAACACATTCTTTTTGTAACTCACTCCAAATATATATATATATGCATATTCTTTATTTTATTTTCGAACGTCTTTTGTTTCTTCTGTCTTGCCATTATGCTTGTCAAACCCAAAATAGATCAATGTCCAATTTTTCTGTTGCGTCACGCGAAGCGGAAAGTCTGACTGGTGATCCCATAACCTCGAGATCATAATCTCTGGGTTCCCGTTGCTTCATTGTGTCAAATATCAGCCGATCCGTGTCGTGCGAGTTGAATGAAGGGTTTGCAGTCGCCTGGCAGTCAGGCTGAAGGAGTGAATGATGGCTTTTCATACAGATGAATGGCAGCTTTACAGACCACTCACTATTCCCGCACACTCATCGCTAACCTCTCCTCTTCTGGTTGGACGGTTTATGGTTGATTCCAAGAATCTGGAGTTGGGGTGTTGAAGGGTTGGAGGTGGGTCATGCGGTGATGGTGTGACAGCTGAATGAAAGGAGAAAGAGAGAGAGAGAACATTTTAGCTTGTAAGCGTTCGGCTTAAGGGCAAGTGCATCGGGTTGTCATTGGATGAAATAACGAGAATGAGCTGGTGGCGCTTAGAGATAGTGGAAACGATGCTTGTGAAGTGGAAAGACTCCATCTGAAGGTTCCTTAAGCTGCATTTGTAACAATGATTTGATCAGGTATCCGTTCATTCATGTAAGACATGATCTGGGACACATGCACTGTTACTGATTATACCACTGAAATACACGTTGAATATTAATAGAAAGGTCCACTGCTGACATAAAACAACACATCATATGATGAGAGCCTCCCCTGAGTTCCGTCATTTAACCCAATTCTTCCATCACGACATGTGCATTTGTAAATCTCCATAGGGTTTCCAAACTGGATTAAGGGAAAAAAGAGTTTTTAGAATTAATCCTAAATACCAGTGGATTATTTGTGTGTGAGGGGTCAGGAGATTCAATATGGTCAAAGTGAAACACAGTGCACAGGCCAACTTGAGGCCGCCCAAATACCTCATGTAAATCTCTGTAAACAGTTTCATAATGTGCACATTTTAGTTTACTGTCATCAGTTTTAGTTGCAACTTTGTGGACAAACTATCCTGTATGTGTACGACGGCTTGTTTCACAACGACACACACTCATCCAAGTTGCTCAGACTGTGAAGATAAACAGCACCTGTGTTAAGAGCAAGTACTCCAGTCGCCTTTTACCATTCCTTTATTGTCATGATGGGCTCACAGCGGCAGCATTTCGGGCTGTGTGTGTTACAATCAGAGACACTGTGGGGAGGATTCTCACTGCAATCAGCCCCCTCCTTGCAGATCGAGCTGCGAGAACTGGAAAATCGTGATGGTGTCTCCATGTTGCTCGTCGTGAGCGCCGGCACGGCTCGGCTTGTTGCGCACAGCGCGGGCTTGTGTTGCCCGCTGGAGGCGAGGCGGGGGAAGGCAACGCCGACGGAAGGAAAAGATGAAGCAGCTCCGAATGCCCCCCCCGCCCCCTCAGCTCGCTTCAGATAGTCGCGGCCACCCTCTCCGTCCCCAGCGGAGACACGAAGTATCGGTTCGGGCGAGGGGTGCCAACTCCACATTTCTGCCTGCCGAGAAAATCACCTACCGTACAATACGGAGATCGGGTATAATTGTGATTATTATTGCATCTCGACTAAATCTCAGAAGAGGATGGTCATAGAGGGAGGGAGAGAGGGAGGGAGAGAGGGAGGTCTTGCGTCCTGACTGTCATCCACAGGTCTGGGAGTCTCACCCGCCCCGCGCCGCGCGCTCCCTGACTCTCAATTTTTATATGTATTTCCCCCCTTGACGCGCGCCCCCATCCGCGAAAAGCCCGAGCGCTGCTCGCTCTCCTCCTCTCCCTCACTCCGTGTCCTCTCCTCCTCTCGACAGCATCCAGAACTATAGCGCAACCGTCCCCATCACTCTTTTTTCCTCCCCACCCCCCCACCTCTCTTTTTTTCAGAGATCGCTCTCCTCTGCGTCTCTGGCCCCCGCCGCCCTCCCCACCCCCGGCCACCCCGCTCCATCCATCCCAGCTCAGTCCCTCACTCATCTGACGCACGTCAGAGGAACGGACCCGAAGTAAGCAGAGAAAAATAAATTTTAAAAAACCAAAACCATAATCAGCTGAGCCAACCGCCGCCGATATGATCCAGAGGCTCCTGCTACTGCTGCACCGGACAGAGGCGCCGTCCTGAAGCCGGGAGGAGAGCACTCTCACCCGGCCACACTGCTGCTGAGGGCTCGCCCGGGAGGAGGCGGAGGAGGCAGCGGCGGAGGAGAAGCAGGAGCAGGAGCAGGAGCAGGAGGAGGAGGAGGAGAGGGGAGGAACTAAGGGGAAGCGGACAGGCACAAGTCGAGGACTTGCATTTTAAGCAAACTGCTTAGAGAAAAGAGAGAGAGGGAGAGAGAGAGAGAGAGGAGCCGTGAAAGAAGGGGAAGAGAGTCAGAGCCATTGGAGAGAGAGCGAGGGTGGGAGAGATTGCATTCCCATCACGTCTTCATTTCTGCCCTCTCCGAGAGAGAGAGAGAGAGAGAGAGAGAGAGAGAGAGATCTAACAAGATTCAAACTAGTGGTCCTTTCCTCCCGATGCTTTCCAATTGCAGAAGGAAACTAAGGTGAGTGGCTGTTTGTCTGTGTCATCTTATGGGGAATCTTACGCAGATGTGCGCATAAGTGTGCGTGCGTGCGTGTGCGCGTGCATGTCTGTGTTTATATGTTCATTGGTGTCTGCATATAGCCACGGACTTCCAAGAGGCACAACAAGCCCTCTTCGTGCACCAAGGACGACGGATGGTGGGGATCCAGAGTCTGACTGATCGAGTATAGTCGCTTGCCTTTTTTTTTTTTTTTGTTCCTGTTTCTTTCGCCGTTCACCGTCTTCTCCCCCTGCCGATGTCACGACGAGAGGCTGCTGCATTATGCTTGGCGTGTATTTCAGCAACCGCTCTGCCGTCTCCGCCGTGTCGGCAGCGAGGTTATTCTAAGGGTGAATTTCAGGAGGCGCATACTCGCAGGACTGAGGTTACGTCGGAGCTGGTTACCCACATCATCGTAACTTAGTTGAATAGGAATTGGGGAGTCGACTGCCCCCCCCCCCCCCCCCCCCCCCACGACGAGCAGCACTTTTAATTCATGTAGGATGAGAATCTCCCCCCCAGTTGTTTTTGTCTGTTTTTTTTTTAAAATCCGCGGCTCGTTCCCATGCGCACCTCTTCCCCTCTCTCCATCGCTCCCCCTCAGTTTACTCCTGATCCTCTCACTAACGGCTCAGTCCCCCCCCCCCCCACTTCTCGTCCTCTTCCTCGCAGCCCGGCATCGGACGGTGAGAGCAGCGCACCGGGCAGCGGCAGGACACACCGCGGGAGGAGATGTGAAGTCGGACGTCCCTCTGAACTAAGTACGTATACCAGCCGGTTCCATATACAACACGGGGAGACGCGATGTGATACGGCAACATATTATTTATGTGCATTGCTTTGAATGCTGTTATTACGTTCTATGACATGGCATCTGCGCTTTTTTTTTTTTGATCCCTAACGTGGGAGTGGAATCAATAAATCCTGGAGGATTATGCATGAAAGGGAATATGAAAACACAGATCTTTTTTTTTCTTCTTTTTTTCTTTTTACAGCGAGCGGATCGTGTTCGATGATCTTTTTTTTCTTCCTATTTCCTTGGTGCGTTTTCCTTTTTCCTTTTTTTGTGGGGGGGGGGCACAATATATTTCCATATTTTTTTCAGTTTTCTTTCTTCTTCGTCCTCTTTTTCCTGTCACTGGGCTTTTTGATTTCAGCGCCACGGACAGTGGCTGCGCTCCGACACACGGTCCCAGCGCGTAATCCCTGGATCTTCAGCACCCACAGTTTGAAGGGACAGCGCTTTACGCGCGCGCGTGTGTGTGTGTGTGTGTGTCCGCGCGCGCGCGCGTGGGAGAGAGAGAGAGAGAGAGAGAGAGAGAGAGAGAGAGAGAGAAATCACAGCCAAAAGAAAAGATATTCAGAGGCAAGGAACCGTGGAAACACTGGACATTTTTTCCCCAACTTTTTCTCATTCGTCCTTTCTTTTATAAACGGTATTACTTATTTTCTAGGACGAGTCAAACACTGCCTCACGACCGAGCTTCGCCCACTGCGTTTTTCCCACTCGCGCCGTTGTTCCTCCAATGTTCATAATGGCATCACCGACTGGGAAAGCCGACGTTTTTCATTGCTCGTAAATTTGGCGAATTACAAGTTAATCACGTTGAGCCAGTCGACAGCTTCCCCTGTTCGTTCGGGTTGATTTTGTGGGGGATTCAACCCACGGAAACGCCCGGGGCAAATAGCCCGAGCTCTGCCATATTCTGCACATCGTAACCATTGGAACTATTGGGCTATATTCCTTATCTTACCAATAAATTCAGACTGCGCATTTTCTGTCACCGCGGTGGTGCAGTTGAACTGATATTCACCTGTTTGTTTCATCAGAGCATAGAAGAGGAACACGTTGAGATTCAATTTTAACGGGATGGATGTTCCAGAAAGTCCCTCAGTCCTCATCTCCCCACTAATAGTCACCAATTTGACACCTCCTTCGTTCCTTTCTTAGACCATAGATGTCCCTGTACTCTAATTGCCACCGCGCATTTCTGGACTCTCATTTGCCGAAAGATGGGATTGAGGTCCCTGTGACGTGATAGATTCATCAGAGGGACTGTGTCTCCTCGCCAGTTACCTAACCCTCCTGCTGTCGCCTTCGTTTATTCATGGCGATAAGCATCTGTGGGGAGATTTATTGGGACATTACCAGCATATTTGCTGTATAATAAATGGCTCTCCCCCGCCTATGGAGCCTACAGTATGGGGACGGTGAATGTCTCGGTGTAGAGATTTGTTTCTGTTGCCGGGTGTCATATTACCCATCCAAGAGTCCTGAGCTTATGTTTTGTTTGAAATATAAAGCAACGTTGCAACCTCTAAAGCAGTTCCCAATGTCATTCTATTATTCATTTGTATTCATTTCAAAGCTGTCTTCCATTCAACTGAAACTAATGCATTGTTCCTCTCCTCTCCCTCTCTCCTCTCTATACCTGCCTCTCGTACCTCTACCTTCGCTCGCTGATGGTGTGTGTGTGTACCTGTGTGTGATCACTAACCCCCTTCCCTCCCGCCTTTACATCCTCTCCCTCGCTCTGTTCTCTGTTGCAGTGCTGTGAAGTGGCTCTCCCCCTGGAGCCGAGACTTCATCCCCTTGGTGTCAGCGAGGATGCTGTGGGTTACCTTGCTGAGCACCATAGCCTTAGGATGGACCACCCCGATCCCACTACTAGAGGACTCAGAGGAGATCGACGAGCCCTGCTTCGAGCCCTGCTACTGCGAAGTCAAAGAGGGCATCTTCCACGTCCACTGTGACAGCAAAGGATTTACAAATGTCAGCCAAATCTCGCAAATATGGAGTCGGCCCTTCAAGCTCAACCTGCAGAGAAACTCCATGAGGAAGCTTTACTTCAACAGCTTCCTGCATCTCAACAATGCCATATCCATTAATCTGGGTAATAACGCCTTGCAAGATATCCACGCTGGAGCATTCAATGGCTTAGGAATACTCAAACGGCTGTTCCTACATGAAAATAAGCTCGAAGTTTTCCGGAATGACACTTTTCTGGGATTGGAGAGTTTAGAGTATCTCCAGGCAGACTACAATGTTATCAAAAGGATTGAAAGTGGTGCATTCAGGCACCTTCACAAATTGAGAGTGCTCATACTAAATGACAATCTGATCCCGGTGCTCCCAAATTATCTTTTCCGGTCCGTCTCTCTCACACATCTGGACCTGAGAGGAAACAGACTAAAGACACTGCCGTATAAGGGCACACTGGAATATGTTGGAAGGAGCTTGATGGAAATTCAGCTGGAGGAAAACCCCTGGAACTGTGTGTGTGAGATTGTCCAGTTAAAGACATGGCTGGAGAGAATCCCATATACAGCATTGGTGGGGGAGATTACGTGTGAGTATCCATTCCACTTACATGGGAAAGACTTACGGGAAATCAAACGCAGTGAGCTCTGTCCACTGCTCTCCGATGCAGAGATTGAGGCCAAGCTGGGAATTCCCCGGGTCCCATTTAGCAATGAGAACACATGGCCTACTAAACCTTCCTCCATGCTCTCATCCTTTCACAACACAGCGTCTTCTGTGGAATACAAGGAAAGAGTTGTCAAGCCAACCAAACGACCTCGGCCCACAAAGAACCCGCCAACCCCTCACAGCATCTACCCAGGCATCAACCAACCCCCTGTTGCTGGCTACCAAACAAGGCCTCCCATCCCTATAATTTGTCCAGCTGGATGTATCTGCAACCTCCACATCAATGACCTGGGGCTAACAGTGAACTGTAAAGAGAAAGGCTTTCACAACATCTCTGAGCTCTTGCCTCGGCCCCTCAATGCCAAGAAATTGTATCTCAGTGGAAACCTAATACAGAAAATCTACCGTTCTGATTTCTGGAATTTCTCAAGTTTGGATTTACTGCATTTAGGGAATAATCGTATATCCTATGTCCAAGAGGGCGCCTTTATTAACCTGCCAAACTTAAAAAGTCTATATCTGAATGGGAACGACATAGAGAGGCTCACTCCTGGGATGTTTCGGGGGCTTCAGATGTTGAGTTATCTTTACTTTGAGTATAATGTCATACGTGAAATACAACCTAACTCCTTCTCTCTAATACCAAATCTCCAGTTGGCTTTCCTCAATGACAATCTGTTACGCTCCCTCCCCACTGACGCCTTCGCCGGCACCAACCTCGCACGCCTCAACCTCCGGAACAACTACTTCCTTTCCCTGCCTGTGCGTGGCGTTCTGGAGCATCTGACCTCCATTGTTCAGATTGATCTCCATCAGAACCCATGGGACTGCTCCTGTGATATCATCCCCCTCAAACAGTGGATGGAAAAGCTCTCCTCTGTCATTGTGGTTGGAGATGTCCTTTGCAAGACACCCGAGTTTGCTTTTGGCAAGGACCTGCGTTCACTGGAGGTCGAGGTCATCTGTCCCGAGCTCAAGTATTCTTCCGGTCCTTCCCCAGCCCTGCCTGGTGGGGATGACCTCACCACAGGCAGCTCCGAAATGGAGGAGGCAGATGGAAGAGGAGCTGTTCCGCTGTCTGTTCTCATCCTCAGCCTTCTCATTCTCTTCATATCAGCTGTGTTTGTGGCTGCGGGGCTTTTTGCTTTTGTTCTGCGTCGCAGGAAGAAGCTGCCCTTCCGTAAGCGCTCTGAGGTAGATCTGACAGGGATCCAGATGCAGTGCAGGATTTTTGAGGACCCACCAAGACAAAGCTGTGCTGGTAACACATGCACACCAGAGAAACCGACACCCAGTATGCACACACACGCTCACACTAGTCACACACATGCCCATGGCCACGTTTATGATTACATCCCCCACCCTGTGACTCAGATGTGTAACAACCCCATCTATAAGCCTAGGGAGGGGGAGATAGCAGAGGAAGACAGAGCGCAGTTTTCCGACAAGAAAGACAATGGCAACAGTAGCAACACAAACTACAGAACCTTGTTAGAGAAAGAGAGAGAGTGGACCCTTGCCGTCTCCAACTCGCAGCTCAACACCATCGTCACAGTCAACCACGCCACGGCTGACATGGCAGGATTTCATGAAAATGGAGGGCTCTGCCCGACAGTGATTGACAGTCAGAGGCCCACGCCGACAGTGGGCTTTGTAGACTGTTTGTATGGGACCGTACCAAAACTAAAGGACATGCATGTGGCGCATGCGCACCCACCAGGCATGCAGTACCCTGATTTGCAGCAGGATGCACGGCTGAAGGAGACATTGCTTTTCACGGCGGGGAAAGGCTGCTACCCCGACCCGTCCCAAAGCGATTACCTCGAGTTAAGGGCCAAACTTCAAACCAAGCCGGATTACCTCGAAGTCTTGGAAAAATCTTACCGGTTTTAACATCTCTAGCCCATGGAGAGAAAAAATAATGAAAAACAAAACATACAAACAAGTCAACACATTCACTTTGCCACCCAAATCACCCAAAACCAATACGGAAAAATAAACTTGAAAAAGCAGCATGATATAAAATTAAATATAATATTACAATTACAACAACATTTCCCCCCCAAATCACTTTGGAGGAGAGGCCATTCTCAGATATTTCAATGAAGTGCCTTTTTTTCAGAGTAGCCAGCAATGTCAACAGTCGTTATTTTTATAATATATAAATATCTCTATATGCCCGAGAGAGAGCAAAAGAGGAACAAGAGGGGCACCGGGGAATAAAACAAGCAAAACATCCTAAAATACATCTGTCACTTAAACCCCTTTTTATGGAGTTACCATGACGCGCAAGACACACGGGAGCTGGACGTCTCCCTGACTTGGGGGTTTTCCTTCTGCCTCTTTTACCCCTGACTAGGATGTACAAACACCCGGAAGCCGTGCACATGAAGTTTGCAGGAAATTATTGAAAGAGAGAAAAAAATATCAATACATATATTAAAGTGAACTGCAGTTTGCTGCATGCACTCGCCTCAGTTGGAGAAGCGAGGGGATTTATTCAGAACTATCATGTCACATTATGAACAGAGATACTGCAACACATTTACTGTTCAGTGTTCTATTTAATTTTTATATCTTATTAATATGTTATTACTATCAATGAGGACTACTGTCTATATCAGGGTGCTTCTCGTAAAAAGGACGCGCTGACGCACGGATGGTAAAACATTTGTGAATATTATTATAAGACAATGCTCAAGGTTTTCTGGATATTTCCATGCACTTTGTTAAGACCCTCCCCCCATTGCTTCTGGATTCCCCATTATCACCCACTAACGGCTTTGTAGGAGGCACTTTTAATGTTTTCTCTCTCACAAAGATTTGAAGAAAAATGTGCATATATTTATTCTGTACTTTCAGTGACGAATTTAATTGTAAAGGTAATGTTAAATCAATGTATAGTGAATATGCGTCTGGTATAGCCTTCTTAATAAAAACAAACTCTTCGATGAAATGATGAAAGGGTTGATGCCACGGGAACCTGTGTGTGGAGCGCTATTCACAGGGTGTGTATTTGGTTTCTTGTTAAAATGGCATGTTGAAGCTGTGGCCAACCGTCATGAAAAAATGCTAAGGAAGATGGGAGAATAGCTACCGAACCAATAGAATGCTGGACAGGAATGTAGTGGAGGGCAATAACATTTAAATGACTCATTATTTTCAGATTAGTAGCAAGTGAATAGTAGGGAAAGGAAAGAAAAAAGGATGAACAAAATGTTATTTTTTCTGGGATTATTTGTAGTTCTTCCTATGATCTTCACCTGCTGGATATCATAGTGTACAAATTTTTTTTTTTATCTGCCACTACATTGTTGATCCTAGTTGGATGCAATCCAAAGGTAAAGCAGTATAGAAAACGCAATGCCAGAACAAGCCAAATGAATGCTGCTGGTTTTGAAGTGGTTATGAGGAAAGAGGATATACCAAATCAGCGAGGCATGCTGCGATTTTCATTACCTAAACGGGTACCACTGATTCAATAAACAGTAATCGAGAGGACGAGGGAAAACGTGATTGGAGGTATAGCTCTTAGAATTTGCGCATCTAATTCCTGACTCCCTCCTAAAGTAGCAGTGTGGTTTCCTGGCACCGGGGGGCGATAAAAAGGCATTCAGATTCATTCGGCATTTAGCAGACTGGATGCAGTTACAATGTAATGCACAAATTGTTTATTCTTAGAGGTCATCAAGGTTCATATTCAGAATGAATTATTGTCAAGATATCTATATATAAAACCTACATGTGGCATAATAAGATCATTTCAATCATTTTGGTGCAATATCATTTGTTTCATGATTCCCCCCTTTATTTCAACCACTTATCTTAGAAATATAGCAAAATAAAGCAGGATATTCTAGCTGTTTCAACACAATTAAACTTTGTTTTTCAACTATCTCAAGAGAGCAGTGCATTTACATATTGGTATTTCTTATTTCTTGTTGAGGAATGTTGATTACTGCATTTCGTGCATTGAAATTCTTAGTGGTAAATTAATCTGTACTAGTCTCCTCCACAGTAACCCTCATTTGCCAGTTGTTTTTTTTGCAGTGGCAGTTTTCATATTTCTCATTTCCCTATCCAAGCCTGATTCTGTTTAGGGACCAAAAAAACAAGGTTGAAACACCTGTGGAGTAAACACGGCATTGCAATACTCATCATCATCATCATCATCATCATCATAGTGCCATTTCTTTTTCTCGATCCTAAGGTGAAGAAAAATATGATGTTGATGTCTTTAAATTTGGGAGTCATCTATTGAAAGGAGGGGGCCTTTTTTGCTTTGTTTTAAAATGGGCATGATGTGCAATTTGCTTTGACTTCAATAGTTTTACTAGGAGTGGTGATCATCATTTTGAATTTGGGTGTTATCGTTTCTCATATGTGCCAACTTATGCAGTGAGTGGAAGATATGTAGCAAACCACATACGTCCCTGTAAAATGGGAAGACCCTTAATCATCTCCAGTACAGATCATCAATGATCCAGTCTAGAAGTTTGGGATATGGAACGTTTTTTAAACTTGTGTTGTGTTTTTTTTTTGGGGGGGGGGGGCAATTATTGTTGCTCTAATGAATGGATTTCACTTCATATAAAGCCTCTGTAAGCACGGTAGCATTACGTCAAAGGCGCTTATGTTTTCTACTCGTTGGAAGTTTCAATATGCTGTATGTTCTGCTGCCCCACCATATTTGCCTGATCCTTTTTTTTCCTTCTTACTTACTTATCACTTCCACACACACACACACACACACACACACACACACACACACACACACACACACACACACACACACACACACATTCTCAGGCTTACACAGAGCCTTCCTTTCTCCAACCAAGAGGTTAGACTATGGTCAGCATTTTTTCAGTATGCACTCAGTTTGATTAAAAATAACATAATGCATTACTCTGTTAACCTCAAACCCTCATCATCACCCCCAACTCCCCAAATGAATAAATAAATAAAGTTTTGGGATCATTGATGATTTTGCTATAGTCCCATATCTTGGCAACCTCTTATACTCTATCTCCCCCCCCCCCCCCCCCGTCACCCACCCAACATAATATTTCACAAATGAGTGCTGGGCTTTGTCCCATTATATCATGCTGAGTGGTTTTATCCCAATAAATCCTCTTGTTATCCTGCACTAATATCTCCAAGTGATTTCATACTTTGGTGAAATGCTGGATAAAGGCAACTGAAGGTTTTGCTAAATGTTTCTCTTTCACATGAAATGTAAACACGCACCGCTTGTTTGAATATCATGTCTCCATTATGCCAGCGGTATTTGAATTCCGCCGTGGAGATAACCTTTTCTTCAGCACCTCTCTTGAGGTTTGCGCATTGGCAACACATCGGCGTGGTAAATGCGGCGTGCGTCGTTCTCTCTGTCCTTGGCTTTCTCCGTCTCTGTCCCTTCAAAAAAGTTTGTTTCTTTTCTCCCCCTGTCGTCTACTTGTGCTGTGTCCTCCTCTCCGCTGACTTTGCATCGTGACATATTGCTCTCCTCTATTCTTGCTCGGGGATTTGGCTGGTATTACATCTTCCCTTACACATAGGTCAGTGCTGCCTCCTAAGTCTTGATTATAACCATTTTAACAACTTCAAACACAATGTGTTGAAGGGCAAACCCTTGTAGATATTGATTGTCTTTTTGCACTTAGCCCCCCCCCCAATTTAAATCCTCAAGACTGTCCTCTAACTTCTATGGAAACAAAATGGTTACAGAGTCCTCATCCTTTCATATGTGCAATGTTATTACGAAACCCACACGCTGTGTCATGCATCTCGCGGACCTATCTTGGATACGTCCAGATTGATAGCAGGTGATGGATTGTTTACCGGCACAGTTACACTGATCATTCAATGCACACTGCGATACCAATTTTAATAATAATTTTCTATGCTATGAATGATCCTTAGGCTTTTGTCTAGAGTTGGTTTTGTTGCTCTCTTTGCGGTTGAGTTGAAATGTAAGAATCCTTGGCACACTGTCCTCAGGGCGTTTATCTAAAAGTCCCATTAGAACATAATGCAGAACGTAATGCAGCAATGCATGCTCGTTAGCACACAGACGTAATGACACATAATTCGATACGAATTGACTGATTTAAACCTTAACCATGACATAGCTGCTTCAAATTAGCTCCTCCAAGAGATACGATATACCATAAGCCTATTAGAAAAGCTTCTGATGGCTCTCGCACTAGAAAATTAACTGTAGCCATTTGCAGTCAATAAATGTAAGTGGTTTTTCCTTTTTTTGGGGGAGTTCTTTTTTTTGGGAGTGGAGGTGGTAACCTGAATGAGGCTGTGTGAATTGCAGGTAAATTATTTGATGCAGTCCCAAAGGGATGTGGTTTCATGCGTGTTATTGATAAATGTTCCTCCTCTCCTCTGGCATTTGTGCGCTGTGTATTTCTGGGACCTCTGGTTGTTGCCGGGCTGGTATGTGCCTGCACTGCATAGTGGAAGAAGGACGTCGTGCAGTTGCCAGTGAACTTGCGTGTGTTTGCATGTGCATGTGTGTGTGTGTGTGTGTGTGTGTGTGTGTGTGTTCGCAGTATGTGACAGACAGATAGTCGTTGTGGTGGCTACACATTTTCAATGTCTTCCTGTGTTCTTGTTTCCCTGTGCCCTACCAGCGTTTGTTGATGAGTATTTCAGAGTCTTAATTAGCCCAGACATGATTTAGAACGGCGACGGAGAATGAATAGCAATGAGAGTCAAAAAGGTAGGGAGAGTTTGAGGAGCACTATTGATGGAAGGCAGAGCACAGACAAGTGGCTTAGGGAAGGGTGAGGGAACATGGAGTCGTCGGTAGAGGACTGTGAAGGATGTGCCACTTAGAGAAAGTAGGGATTCTTTCTTTTCTTCTTCTTTTGTCCCTGAAAGAAGCTGTAATTGTCCAATTAAGCAAACGGAGATTCCAAAGCAGAGAGAGCATGTTATGAATTGAGAGATAGAGGGTTGTGACCACTTATACTCTGCATTGTGTGTGTGCGGGTGTGTGTGTGTGTGTGTGTGTGTGTGAGAGAGAGAGATGCTTTCTCTGTTTGGGAAACAGGGAATTATCTCCAGTTTGCTGAAAAAGCCAATCTGCCTCTGAGCGTGGTGCTGAAGTTGCAGTATACAGCAGGTGCTGAATACAAAAAGCGCGTTCTACTTTCTGTGCATGCATGTGGTTGGTGAGAGAGACCCAGGGGGAGGCTCTCTCTCTCTCTCTCTTGTGTGTGTGTGTGTGTGTGTGTGTGTGTGTGTGTGTGTGTGTGTGTGTGTGTGTGTGTGTGTGTTTGTGTTAGTCTCGAAGCCTATTTGAGTTTTCTGCGATTATGCTGATGGCTCAGCTAACTTCTGGTTTCATTTGTGGCGTCGCAAAGCGCTGCGCACACGCGAGAGCAGAGGCAGGTTCTGGCAAAGGCTTTGCTCGTGTCGAAAGAGAGACTGCAGTTTTTCGGCTTTAAGCCGTAACACTTGTGCTGTACCGCGCACTGCACCAATTTGCCAGCGTGGATTGTGATCACCATAAGACACAAGTTAAGGACAGGAGTGGCAAAGATAACCAGTTCGACGGTTTCCCTAGTCCTGAAATCATGAAAAAAAACCAAAAAAAAAAACCTTTAACACATCACTCAACTGTGCTGCAGTGCAGAAGCTCAACTGACCCAGTATGCTGAATGAGAAAGAGGTAGAGAGAGGGGGGGGGACGCAGAAACAGCAAGTGAGACTGTTTGAAAGAAGGAGAGAGGGGCTGGTTCTCAGCCCTCTGCTCCTTGCGCTGCCGTCTGCGCCGTGGAGACTCTGCATTGGTATTGTTTGCCTTGTGAATTCTGGGTCCCCTGAGAACGTGGCCCTCTCTCTCTCTCTCTTGTCTGGAAAAAAAAAGAGAAAGAAAATACTGCAAGTTTGGGGGGAAAGTTGCAGCCATTTGTGCTGCTCGGCAGAGTGCTACAGGCCCACAGCTTCTGCACGCGAGACAGATTGGTAATCAGTGTCGTTATCGCTCATTTCAGAGGAGGGGAGACATCATTTCATTAAGAAAAACTATATGGAGCAGAGTGTCCCCCTGGCTGGTGTTCTGAATAGCCCATCTCTGTCTATGTTCGGCCTCACTTTGTACTTTTGAATGGCCCGTAGTGTATTTTCTAAGGACTCTTCTTCTTCTTCATTTTTTTGTTGTCAACAATTAAGTGATGTCTGCACAAAATCAGCCATCTGTGTCCTCTCCTGACTCCTAGTTCCACATTCCTCTCTTCACTTTTCTTTGGTTCCCATCTTTTCTTTCTTTGCAAACACCGCTCTCTTCACATTTGTTTTTTCCATCCATTTT
>NC_061525.1:18542500-18560000 GCF_022379125.1 Scophthalmus maximus
TTAAAGCGGCGGTTGTACAGCTGTTCTCTCTCTCCCTCTTTCTGCCCACCTTTCCTCTCTCCCCCATTATTCTCCTCACCCCAACCGGTCGAGAGAGATGTTCTGACCACAATTGAGTCCGGTTCTGCCACCGATTTCTTCCTGTTAAAAGGTAGTTTTTTTTCTCCTCCACAGTTGCCAAGCACTTGCTCATTTTGGGATTTGTTGGGTTTTCCCTGTAATATTGTAATAGTGACCTCACTATGTGAAGTGCCTTGAGTATGTTGTGATTTGGCGCTGTATAAATAAAATTGAGTTGAATTGAGTTGAATTATTTCCTCAAAAAATAATTGTTAAATGAAAGATGATCAGAATCAGAAGACATTTTGTGAGGGGAGTGAAAGTGATTAAGTGGTTTAGAATCTGAGTCTGTATCGGAACTGTATGTCTCTTTCAGGGTGCAGGGATACAAAGCCCCATCGTTTGCTGTCAATGTCAGGTATGTTCTCATCCGGATTCGTCAGCTCAATCTCAAAGTGGGCCAACCTGAGGAAAACAAACAGTTTTATCCCAGTGATGGCAAAGAAACGTCCAGGACACTTGGTGAGCCCAGCACCCCAGGGCATGGTGTAATAATGCACCTTCTTCCCTCCCATGTAAAAAATTGTTTTCTTGCTCCCGTCTGGATTCAGAAAGCAGTCATATTTGAATGAATGTTGGTCAGGGTGGATCTCTGGGTTGACGTGAGAGGCAGATCTGCTTTGCTGGAGAAAAAAAACACCCAGATCTAATATGAAAAAAAGATAAAAATGAAATAAAACAGTGAAATGCAAAAGAACGGCAAGAACTACAAAAAAGAAAAAAAATGTTAACTCATCCACTCCGTCCAACCTGTTTCCTTATTTCAATGTACAGCTCCTCCGACACACGATGGACAGTGGTGGAGACGAGACAGGCGAGAATATTGTTTGAGTGAGTGGGTGAGTGTGCCGAGTAAATGCACAGTAAAAACAGTCCATGTTACGCCGCACAATGAAAATCTTACTTTGGTCATCCTCCCTTTAAAAATAAAAAGAGTAAAAGAATATAAAAGTGCATTGTGCATATCATGTGTGCAAAGTAGACATGCTTAATCAATAATTGAAGTACTGCAAATAAAAAGAAAAGTATAAAAGACAAAGAAAAGAAAGAAAGGGATTGTTAAAATATTAAAATATTCCAAACAAGTCAGTGATCCAGTGTTCAATGTTAGGCTACTGGGAAAGTGCACTGTGCGTTCACAAGCCTAATGGCCCGAGGGGGAAAAAAAACTGTTTTGCCAGCCTTGTAGTCCGGGACTTCACACTCCAGTAGCGTCTGCCTGATGGGCAGTAATTGTGCAAAGACAGTCCTGTCTGGCAAACACGGCTCATATCTATTTAGACTATACAACCACATGATCATTAAATACAGTCAAAAGAAATTGCAAAATGAAAACAAAACATTTGACTCAAGGACATCTTTGAGGCTTAGTTTAATTATTCGAATGTTCTTTTCTTTCCCTGGTTTGCGTATGCATTGACCCCAGGGCAACCAAAAAAAACAGAAAATCGAAATCTCTAATGTGCGTTGTCGGCTCTGTGTAGAGCCTGAAGCTACCCCACTGGCAACGACAGAGAGAGAGAGAACTCGACCGGACCCTGACTGAACATTTGTAGAGCAACAGTGCAATCAGTTTAAAAACCATAAGGCCCATTCTGATTCCCCCAGATAATAATGTGGACTGTGATCTCTTTCATCCATCATCTCCCGCTTTATCCATTTAAGGGAGCCAGTCGAGAGACTGGGTACAGGTCGCCGACCTATCACTCTCACATTCACACCTACAGGTCAATTTAGAGCCTCCAATCAACCTAACCCAGTCCTGACTTTGAACTGCGGGAGGAAGCCGGAGAAGCCGGAGAACCCGGAGAGATCGGACGCATACACGGGGAGAACATGCAAAATCCACACAGAAAGGCCCCTGGCTGGTTCGCCCCGGGATTCGAACCCTGTAGGACGACTAGCGCTGACCACTACACCACCGTGCAGCCTGATCTCCTTCATTTCTTTATAAATCATAATGGGGAGCATCACGAAGGTCCGATGACTGTACGACAGACGTCTGTGGAGATTCAGGTCAAAGTTATTCAGCACCGTTGTTGCGTGGCAGACAATTGTCTAGTTCTGTCGTGGATAATTTAGTTTGAGAAACGCCAAAAAACGCACTGCGTATGAAAATTTGAGGGGATTTTCTCAGGATCACGGTAGACCAAGTTATCTAACTGCAGAAACACATTTGCAGCGTTATCAGACAGAAGAACACAGTCAGTGAAACGAAAAAAAATATACATTTACAGCACAATGTGATTTAGCAGACTCATCTCTAATCCCTGAATTATGGTTATTTTCTGTCCATTTGTGCCGTCCCACTGTCCTCCACCTTTATCACCACCGCTCCTCCCTCTGCTGAGGTGTTGAGTCGTGTCTCACTGGGAGATGGGAGGTGACCTCTGGTGTCTTCTCGCCCTCCGTGGTCACTCTCTGGTCCCGCTCTGGTTCCCGCTGTGGGTGCAGCGGTCGAGGTCCGTCCAAGCACCACAGCTCCTCCTACACACGGTGGCCAGCGGTGGAGATGAGACGGGCGAGAATATTGTTTGAGCGAGTGAGTGGGTGTGTCGAGATGAACTTGTGACTTTTCTGAACCAACAGAGTAGCATGCAGCCTACGGTCTCACAGAGGAACATTCACC
Organism: Scophthalmus maximus; assembly: GCF_022379125.1. NCBI lineage: Eukaryota > Metazoa > Chordata > Actinopteri > Pleuronectiformes > Scophthalmidae > Scophthalmus > Scophthalmus maximus. Next base: position 18,545,250 of record NC_061525.1, read on the forward strand.
AGACTGCGGTGAAAAGCTCTTTAATGTGAAGGACTATATTCCCCTCCTTTGCCTGGCAACATGTTCATAATTAACCGTGTATCTTTTGATAACCTGATGTGCTGGATGTGAACGTGGTGCTTTATTTTAGTCCCAGGCAGCGACGCAAACAGGCGCGGCAGTTCATGTCTGAGAAGGCCACTTCCACCTCTCAATTTTACTTTTTTACTGATCGATTCATTGTTCTTTGTTGTTTTTTTGTTTTTCAGTTCTAAGTTTTCCATTTTAGCGATCGCGTCGCTGTTACTCGTGGACCCCCAGAATTCACCTTTGCAAAATGTATGAATTCAACAGCGTTAAAGAGAAATGTTTGAATAAAAAAATGTAACTAGATTTACTGTACGTGTGTGTGTGTGTGTGTGTTTGTGTACCTGTCCGAACAGACCAATGGTATCTCCAGGCAGGTAGCCGAGGGCCACACTGCAGTCTGACGAGGCCGAGAGGAGGAGGAGCCCGTTGCCATGGAGACATGTCTCCAGGTGAGTCACGCGGTCAAGGTGTGGGCGGGAATGACACAGTAGGTCGGGAGGTTCTTTGCTTGTTCCATCTTCCGTCGTGAGAACATAACGCTGAGGGACGGGAGAGCAAAGCAGTTAGTTCCACCCAACCAGGGCCTTTCTGTGTGGAGTTTGCATGTTCTCCGCGTGCATGCGTGGGTTCTCTCCGGGTTCTCCGGCTTCCTCCCACAGTCCAAAGACATGCAGAATGGGGTTATGTTCATTGGAGACCCTGAATTGCCCGTAGGTGTGAATGTGAGAGTGAACGGTTGTCCGTCTCTGTATGTGGCCCTGCGATAGGCTGGCGACCTGTCCAGGGTGAACCCCGCCTCTCGCCCAATGTCAGCTGGGATTGGCTCCAGCCCCCCCCCCCCGCGACCCCTAAATGGATAAAGCAGTAGACGATGGATGGATGGATGGTGGTACACTCCTACAAAATTGGCCCAGTTATTACAATTTTGGATGGAGTTAAGTGAAGTGCTCTTTTTGTTAGTTTTTTTAACATATCTACTTTGCTGAAGTAAAAACACCCAGATCTATTATGAAAAAAAGATAAAATGAAATAAAACAGTGACATACAAAAGAAAGGCAAGAACTACAAAAAAGAAAAAAAATGCTATCTCATCAACTCTGTCCAACCTGTTTCCTTATTTCAATGTATTTAGAAAGATCAATAGTTCAAATGAACCAGGAAGCTCAGGAAAAAAGATCACATTTTGAAATGTTTTAGGTTTGATGTATGGATAATGATTACTAATCTGAAAATAGTAATCAGCCTGAAAGGTTTCTTTTGTAAGGCAATGAGATGTTAATACTTACTTTATTTTACATGTTGAGTCACATCTAAAATAAAAGTGTCAATGAGAGACCTTGTACTGAACTGCAGATTCCTGAGACTGAGAAGAAAACACTGAATAGGCCTCTATGCAATCGTGTTAGTCATCCAGCTGATGCCGGAGCATGTGCCAACTTCCTAAAGGACAGGATTGCTGCCAGAACAGTGAGACGCCCCGGCCCAACTTCTTTCCACCTCGGCATTTTCACATATTAAACTGGGAGCCAAAAGAGACGCACCCATCTGAATCCGTCCTCTCTCGTGAACGGCGATGAGGTTGAGCTCTGAATATTGTGGCAGAATAGTGTCTGAGAGGGTGTTCTCTTACTGCGATTATGAGCGTGACGGTGATGCAGCTGCGCCTGGTAACCGGCGGCACAATGTCAGTCTCCATAAGAGTCAAAAAGTCAAAAGGGTCAGAAACTCTGGTTATTAAATGTGTGTAATGTCTATAGAGTTCATATCAGTATCCGCAAATTTGGCCGAAAGTATTGACAATTAGCTTCTTCTAGTGGAAGTGATTTGCCAACAGATGACATGGTAATTCATTTATTTTCTATTATTCAAGTATTTCTGTGGGGTTTTTTTTAAAAGTGCAAACAGTACAACGCTCATTCATTCTACCTGCCTGTAAAATTAAATTCATAACTTTGGAGATTTTTTCTAAATCCGTCCAGACATTTTTCTGAAATTTCCCAGAAAGGACTTGTATGTGGGGAAGGCAAGCGTCTGGAAATGTTGTTTGTGAACCTTTTTACGGAACTTTTTCCGTGCCTGGAGAACGGCTCGTGATTGACTGGTGTGGTTGCATAAGCTGCAGAGGCGTCAGTTTGACTGACAGCGCTGTCATTTTTCAGAGTGAACAACTTGCCTGATCTAATAGAAATACTGAGGCCCACTCTTTCTCCACCGTCTATTGCAGTTTGTCTCCTGATCTCTGTCTCTCTCCGTCTCTGCGCTCGCCAGTCTCCATCACTCTGTCTGTCCTTTCTCACTCTGCCGCGTGTTCTTCCCACAGGGAACACACACACACGTTTCAGTGTGGATTATGGAGCAGATCGTGTACAATGCGCACGCGCTGTGTGCGCAACAAAACACCCACCTGTATGTCCCATGTCTTGAGGGTTCCCTCTCTGTCAGCAGTGACTAAGTACTTCCCACAGGGGCTGACAGTCATGACGATAGATCCCAGGTCTCTGTTGTGGGCTGCGAACTGTCCCACCGGACGACTGCGGAAGGTGTTCCAGAGCCTGACCACGCCCGAACCTCCGCAGGACACCAGGTCTGCACCGCCTGGTGGGTTTTCAGACACAACGCTGCTCAGACTGTGTGTGTCTGCGTGTTTGAGACAAAGGTTCAGTCTAAACAAGTCGGCAGACATAAACGCCAGGGCCCAGAGACTTCTCGTGTCTGCTTGTTTTGTTTTTTTAACCAAGCAGCAGAAGCAGCGGTACGGAAGCGGATCGGGGCCACACGTGAAATGTTTTTGGGAGTGACTTTAAACTCAGAACTCACTCACCTTATGGTCCTCCATTAATGATATTGCTTCTTCCAGACCCCTCGAGCACGCAAAAAATCCCTTAGGGACGACATCTTTGACCTGTGTTTTCCCCGTCCTGCATGGCGAAGTGACTCAAATGCAGAATTCTGACTTTATTCTCAGAATTCTGACTTTAGAATTCTGACTTTTAAACAAAAAAAAGAAATCACGTGTGGCCCTAATCCTCCTTTCAGCCGCTACTGTAGGAATAAACTGAGAATAAATCAAATAAAACAAACAAAATTTTTAAAAAAGCAACCACAGGTATTGATAAAAGAAAGAAGGGGAAGTCATTTTCAGAGCTCAAGCAGCTGCAAATGAAAAGAAGCGTAAAAAGGGAGAACTTGAGGCAAACTCAACACATTAAACAATCGCTGATGTGGAGATACTGTACCTCAGGAAAAGATACTGTACCTGCAGCCTCACCGACTTTGTAATGTGTAAACACAGTGCACATGGAGTAATGTGAAAGTGTGCCACTGTTCATTTTCACGACAAAACGACACACGTATGATGCAGTGCAGTGTATATGCCATTGAAAAAGGTGAACGATTGTTGCTCAACTGTCTGAAGTAACTGTAGTGCATTAACTATAACTACTCAAATTGAACCAATTTGTTTTGTAATAACTTCCGTTATCTTTTCAGGCACAGATCCAATGCTGCATCATCAAACATCTCCAATGTCCTCCACAACCTAATCGCAGGGATTGCACGGCTAAATATTTGTTTTTGTATGTTGTCACCTGTAGCTGCAGATGTGCGTCCTGGTATGAAGAACAACCTGGTGGTGGCAATGGAGGCCTCCGAATCCGTTTTTCCATCCGAACTGAGATGACGAGCAGTGGAATCGCCTAGAAAATGGAGAGTCGAGCGAAGAATTCGGACAGATCACAGGTTCCAATGTGATTTCATCTGGGGGGGGGTTTTAAGAGTTACACTGACACGTCTCAACTTTTTGCAGAACAAAGGGTCTGTGGAAATGATTTGTGAGACCTTGCTGCGTCCTGTCGTCCTCCTGTTCAGCACGTGGCTGCAGCCTCCTCAACGCCTTCTCTGTGCCATTGTTCCACACTATGATCTCTCCATCGTAGCTTCCTGCAGGAGTGAGACAAAACAAAGAGGAAACGATTTTCTTTTTCAGAAACTTACTTAAAACTGCACTTTGCAGTTTGGGTATTCCAAAATAAAAAAAGAAAATTCCCAAGGCTTCGTGCGCTTGAGGCGCTTCACAGAGAGAGAGAGAGAAAACATCACATTTTCAAAAGAAATATCAAATTTACACAAAAACCCTTTGGTCAACACACACGCTTTCACTTTCTTTGTGTTGCTGCGTGACGCAAGCCTGCCACCGAAAAAACCACTTAAAAGATGATAGAACTCAACATCGGTGCCCAGCTTCCATCTGTTCCACCACTCAACCCTTCACAGTCACATCGAGAGAAAGTGCTTATAATCTTCAATGTGTGCGTGTGTGTGTGTGTGTGTGTGTGTGTGAATAACTGGGGGACCAATATAAACGCGGATGGAGTCTTTTCTCTGTCGCCATTACACTGCGCAATCAGTTTTAGCATCATAATGATCATTTATGTTCATTTCAGTGATGTTCATTTGACCACATACAAGTCACAGCACAGAGATACAGAGACACATGTTCATCAGTGAAAGGAAAAAACATGGAGGAAACACACTCGGCTCCTTTTCTGTGAGGGCACTCCTCCGATTAGACATAGCGCTGACTCAAAAAAGTCAAAGCCGATGCTGCAGACAGAGACTTTCCCTTTCTGCTCAGAAGATTCTTCAAAACCTGGCTCCTGCATTACCCACAATGCACCGCTGGAGATCCAGGTGTGCGATACCAGTAAACTTTATGTAAAAGGCTTAACAAAGCCTTTTTTCTTTCTTCCACCTAGTACTGCTCAAGAGCTGCGAGTAGACTTGGATGTGTAAAGTCAGTGGAGTTGCTCTTGAAGTCCCTAACTTTTCCACAAAGACATTTGAAGTACACGGCGCGCATTGTAAATCAGAGCATCATCTGATTTTTTTTTTTAAAAATTTAAAAAAAAGAAATATGTCACCGCTGTCATTCGGCATTGTAATTTTGCATTTCTGAAAGATTTTTGGCTGTCCGTCAAAGTTCAGATGAGTTGTTCGCCGGTCGCCTGGAAGGTGTTCAGCCAGCGAGGATTAAGGGATCCGAGGAGAGGAGGAAGAGCGGGAAGGGGGAGGTTTCGGCTGAAGGAGATACACAGGACCCCTGTGTACCCCTGCTGTGTGTGTGTGCGTGCGTGCGTGTCTGTTTGAGAGAAGCCAAGCGGAACCTAGCAAAGACCTTGAATATGGATGAGGAGGCTTCGGTCCCACATCAGCCAAATGCTCCTGCTGCAACTTGATTCAACTTGAGACACAAACAAACAAATGCATGTACACAGACGCACACACACACGCACACACGCACACACACACACACACACACACACAACACGCAACTTTGAAATGACTTTTGTCACTGGTCGTCATGGCAGCTTTCACTGGCTGCATTAACACATCATTTGGCAGCACGCGTGCTTTGATGTGAAAACAGCATTACTCGCCGCAAACCCCGAAGAAGCGCGCCGCCAACTGAAGCGAATGCGTCGCCGGCTCTTGAGCAGCCGCCTTTGTGCTTAGCGGATTTGGAGAAGAAAGGAATTTGCCAAAAACATAGTTAACGCAGGAAATAACGCTGTCGATAGTTCACATCCACCTTTCATTTTTCTTTTGGCTTTGGTGCGAGTGGAAACTGTGTGGAAAGCGTACGGGACGCGAGGACGCGGATGGGATTCATCCTTTGTTCCAATTGAACCCAGAGGTGAGGAAACGAGAGAGGGAGAGAAATTCATGAATGCATTACATCATTTTATGATTTTGTTTTGTTGATCTGGGTTCATCAGGACCTCTGACGACAGAATAAACTATTCCCAAATAAAATGCAGATAAATCATATGCTTGATCTGCCCAATGTGTTCATGAAGGAGAAAAATGCAGTTCTCCAGGCAGCCATCAACTCTATTCCACAGACACGATGTGGTTGAAGTTATAATATAAAGCACTATTCATGAGGTGAATCCTTTGCATTCATCAGACAAGTCGCCAAGCCCTGGAGAGCACCCGCTGATTGACAGCAGGTTATGAACAAAAGGAATCACAGAAAAAAGCAGGGGATTCATTACCGGCGAGCTGCAAAATATTTCTGCCTTTTCAATTTCTTGCATCAGCTTTTGACTAAAGTAATTGGTGATGGTTAAAGGCAGAAAATGCAGAGAACTGCACAAACACACACACACACACACACACACCGACATATACTGTATGATATTATTCTTTCTTTCTTGCATACACAACCCCCCCAAACCTGCCACATTAACGCATTAACACACACACACACACACACACACACACACACACACACACACCACACACACACCAGACACACACACACCACACACACACACACACACACACACCACACACACACACACCACACACACGCGACACACACGAAAGATAGAAAGTACTCATTTCCTCTCACCCCCACTGAGAAAGCTTTTATAAACATAATTTAAATATGAGCATTTGGATTAAATTGAAGGTGGAGCGTGCAGCAGCGCGGGGCCGTGTGTGTGTGTGTGTGTGTGTGTGTGTGTGTGTGTGTGTGTGAGTATGTGGGTGGGGGGAAGAAATGAAGCAGGCTAACTAGGAAGAAAACAAAAGTGAACAGAATCGAACAGGGAGTGTCAGTTTGAAACTGGGAAAAAAGACAGGAAGCAGGCAGAGAGAGGAGCTGAACACAATCAAGAGAGGGAACTCTGAGCAAGTTTCCAAGTTCACAAAGTAACTCCTGAATTGTGATTTTTGTTGCAGCTCCAACTGTTAATTTCCTTCCAAACCACTTCCCCTTCCACACAAACACACACACACACACACACACACACACACACACACAGACTCTCTCTCTCTAATCTACCGCTCCATCTCCCTCCCTCTCTCTGCACTTATCTGTGGAGTTGACGTGGCCAGAGGAAGGTCTGCAGTTTGCGTCTGCAGCCTGCTCCCGCACCCGACTGATAAACTGAAACTGAACTTTTCGGTACGTGACCCCCCCCAAAGTGATACAACTTCAGAAACTGAAGAGCGTACTGGGGCATATTGGCTTCAAAGTGTTTTGTAGTTTGATGGTTACACGAGTGGACCGGTGACTGGAGGGTTGCCAGTTCAATCCCTCAGGCAGAAAAATCCCCCCTCCCAAAAAAAAAAGAGCGTAATGATCGCTGAGGGGCCTTGCTGGTATTTTTTTAAGTACGCCGCCTTCACATGCTCAAGACCTCAACAGGATGAGTCACTTTGCTTGTCTTTTGTGAGGGTGTTGATTTTCTCTCTCTCCAGGTAACAGGAGAGTTTCCAGTTTCTTTACTGAGTTGTGTTGATTGAGTTTTGTAAAAGTGCCACATGGTTGAATTGCCTGGAGTCTCTAAAAAAACTGAAAACTCATGCGCACAAACTTTGGAGACAAGCTTCCGATGTCTGCATGAACGCACAGAAGTGGAGTAGAAGAGTGATTGATCTCATCTGCTCCTCCATTAGCCAGCAGCGCACAGCATTTCTGCACTCCAACAAAGTGCCGGTGAGATTTTAAACACAAAACTAAAGATCCCCTAAATCCTGTCGGCTCATCCTTTTACAGCCCCCAAAAAATATGAAAAAAATGGAGAGAAAAAAACACAATGACAACACAGAAAACAGAAGAGGAATTCTGTTGGGCTGAATCATTGTTCCCCCCACATCTGTGTGGGTAGTGTTTAGTTATGGTTATATTAAATCTCTCTCTTTCTCTCTCTCTCTCTCACAAACACACACACACACACACACACACACACACACACACACACACACACACACACACACACACACACACACACACACACACACACACACACACACACACACACACACACACACACACACACACACACACACACACACACACACACACACACACACACGCACACACACGCACAAAAAAGAAAGGATTAGAAATCAAAATGAGAAAATGCAAGTAAAGAATAGGAGTAACTGTAATGAGAAGTGTTTGTAGCTTCTCATTGGAAATATATCTTGATTTCTCTCTCACAGAGGATGGTCCTGAAGGTGTGGTTTTGTTTTGTTTTCCGACCCATCATATATATTTTCTCGACCTTCACGGTTCACCTACCTCTAAAATAGCAAAATCAGAAAATTTAATTAGGGAGGAACTTGGCAGTTAAGGGGCTCGCGCGTGAAAAGATTTCCGTCTGTGGTGGAGGCGAGCGACAGCTCACAACAGAGGAGTGGGAGGCTGTTGTTCCTCCGAGGAATTAAACACTGATTCACGAGAAGAAAGCTGCCGAGTAAAATTTCAGCCGGGCGGTTTTCCCTAACAAAGGCCATTGGGGAAGAGCTCTGATTTGAACGGGTCCGCTGGATCTGCTTTATAGTTATAACCACACATGCAGTTTAAGATCACTTTCAGTTGAAGTTTACACTATTTCCCCCAGGCTCGTATTAATGATATGAACATTTGTTGACAAGTGCAGGGCATTCGCAAAACGTTCTGAGTTACAGTATACGCATTGTTTGATAGCGAATTCCGAAATAAAGTATATGAAGTCTCTTTTTCCGCCTGCACATGTACTTGTGCACAGACACACATCGGGGCTATTTCTGGCAGAGAGCCGTGTGCAGCATTAGTCCTTTGGCAACAACACTATTTACTTTTATCAGCGGATAATTGCTGCCAGTTACTTCTCGTTCCACTGATATTCTTCATTTTCACTTCCGAGCCTTTGTTTTTATTTTTCTCTCTTCTCATCTCTCTCTCTCTCTCTCTTTGCTCCCCGTGAGCCTTCGTTCTTAATTTAAGTCATGAGAGTGCATTTTTGAAAGAAAAGAGCAAACACAAAATTACAAGGGTGCACATGCGCGAGCGCTCCTCTGCGCAAAGACAGGTTGACGGTACACACACGGCATTAACGGTAAGTTCATTTTCCCGTTGTTTTATCATCGATAAATGCTTAACGTTTGTAAACACTTGTGATTATATTACACGAATAAGACACGAACAAACACAGACACACACACACACACACACACACACACACACACACCTGTGACCAGAGTCTGTGGAGGCTGGAACGCGGCACAGAGCAGATCACTGCGGTGTTGAACACCTCCCTTCCACTCAGAGGGCTCCACTAAAGACTGCGCGAAGGAATGCAACCGGAAAACCGTTAGCATCCTACGGAGAGGGAGACACCGAGAGGAGCAGGTATTGTAAGTAGCGGTTGTTCCTGTACACTACGGTGCAAAATGTATTCAAGACACTTCCACATATGCATCATCTCCATAGGTTTCAGCAACAACACCCTGCCATGAGATCTGCATCTCAAAATCCTTTTGTTCTGTGTCATCGCAGAAGTTTGTTTTGGTTTTTTTCATTGTTGTGCCGCTACTGGACATGAAATAGAAAATTGAGGGATGCGACACTTGGAGGGATGTTGATATTTCATCCTGTGTGAGATGGCGAGAGCAGCAGAAGGCGGCTCGACGCTGCGGATTGAACTGTGGTGGATGTGAGGAGTAACAGTATTTTCTGCTTCTGCAGCGGATCTGTCGTTGTGTTCTCTTTACCACTGTGACACCAGCAATGAGCAATGTGCCTGTGTGTGTGCGTGTGTGTGCGTATGTGTGCGTGTGTGTGTGTGTGTCTGTGGAGAAGAGTCAAAAAGACTGAGAGCGATATGGAGTGTATTAACTTGTTGACAGCACACTGCTGAGCTCGCTCACCTGCTGCAAAAAGAGGATGATGAGAGATGAAGATGAAGAGCAGATGCGACACAAAGAAACACACACATACAGGCACACAATTTTAAGGCAGAGATGCTAGAGTGATTGCGAGCACCTCGGAGCACTCAGACTCGTTAGGGTCCAGATGTCTGGTTGGCTGCGAGTCGCATGGCAGACACGCACAGACACGCACAGACACAATATTTCTTGCATACACACACACACACTCTCTCAATCTGACTCTTTGACAGGTGCAATCTCATGCTCACACAATATGCAAACACACAAACACACACACACACTCGATGCCTGTCTTGCTGTATCAAAACCGCTAATATTTGTCAGGGTCTTACATTTTTTCGTTTTTCAGAATTTCACATTTTGTGTGAAACTGAATATGCATGTTGTAAAAGCATCATAATAATCACACTTTGCTACACACGTGTCTCCAGTACCTTTCCCAGCCCATCACCAGTATGCTCCTCTTCAGCAGCAGGACCTGTGTGATCTCCACGGCCCGACCCAGGCCGGCATTCATTCTGTGGAGGCAGCGCCCGTTGAAGTCCCACACCTGCAAATGACACACGAATGTGCAAGCACAAGAACCAAATGAGCTCAATTTTCCGAAGTGCATCCAGAATGCCAGCAGAAAACACTGACACTGTCTCGGGAAGTTTAGCAGGAGTTTTTTTGTTTGTTTGTTTGTTTACTTTGTGTCACGGAGAAAGCAAGATTTTTGTGTGAAAGTGTATCTTTTCGCTTGTTCTTTCAGTAAATGGTGACAAAGGCGATGATAATGGGCTTTGGTCCCCCGTGGAGAGGTTGAGCTACTATTCTCCTTCCATCACTCATTAGCCCTCAGGTAACATCCGACTCTTGTCTGTTCATTTTAGCACGATGATGCCGTTTGGATTTCGAGTTGATGGATTTTATATCTAATTGGCCCGTGAGGTGCCTGATTCTTCTGTTGGCAGTGACGACTACTCTTGATTGATTGATAACAAATCCTTAGGAATCATTTGAAATGTTCTATCAAAGTCTGTCACTTCACCTTTTTTTGTCTCATCTTTTTCGACAAACTCCGTTCACCGGCCTCTTTGCATTTCAGTGAGCGTACAGTGTTTGTGTGTGTGTTGGGTCCACTTACCTTGACCTCTCCGTCAGTGCCTGCGGTGAACAGCCTCGTCTGCGTACCGTCCAGGGCCATGGTGGAGATCTCTGCGTTGCCATGGCAACGGTGGAACTGCTTGACCTTTTGGCCTGTGTCAGCCTGCCAGCAGATCACAGAGGAAGCAGAGTCACTGCTGACTACCTGCACGCACACACACACACACACACACACACACACACACACACACACACACACACACACACACACACACACGCACACGCACACGCACACGCACACGCACACGCACACGCACACAGAGAGACAGAGAGAGAGGGTGGGAGGGGGAGAGAGAGATGGCATCAATCATCAAGAGTTTTATTCGGCTGATATATTCTTTCATGACTCTCAGACAGCATCAAACAATTCTCCTCGCTTTGTTTTCACTTCATTTGCGCGCTCAGTCACCGGCCGACGAAAAAATATGCTGCCAGTGCTCCTGTCAAGTGGAAATAAAAGCAGGCAAAAAAAAAGAGAATACGAGACAAGAGTGGGTGTACTTTACAAGATGAGAGATATTCATATACGAAGCATTAGTTATTTTTTATTTTGTGCGGAGTGGCTCTACTGTATGGGAAACTAATATTGGCTGTATAGATGTGTCATTGAGGCAGAGGAGACAAAACGTGAAAAACACATATTATTACGAAATATGTTTTATATTAATAAAAGTTAGAAAGTGTAATCCCTCAATGAAGTGCCACTGTTTTATCAAACCCGTGCAATCTTAAGTGTCATCACTGTTGCACCTTAATACATTTAGGTTAAACAGTATTTAATCCTGATATGCAAACCCACATTTGCATTCATATTTTTGCATTCAATTTTTTTGAAGAAAAAATTGCAGGCTCAACAAAACAATCTAACATCAGGGTCCATTTAGTAGCTTTCGATCATACGTAATTACCTTCATAATGGACGCTTCTCAGAGAAAATGTGAACATATTTGACGTGACAACTGGGCAAACAAAAAAAAGAGCATGGGATGTGGTCAAAAGCTGCAAAGCTACTTCATGGACCACAAAATGTGATTGTTTCGTCAACCACGGCCAAGAATGAACTTTTCGAACTCAACTATTCATCAGTATCTGAGCTTCCCCCTCTCTTACCTAATCTACTGTCTAAATAGCACATCCTAACACATCAGTTATCTACAGTATAGGGCCTAGGGGCCTTAATATGGAAATATCTCTCTGGGAATAAGACATACCTGTCTGAACAGACTGTTGTACAGCACACAGGTGACAGGCTGTTCGTGGCTGCTGGTCCTCTTCTCCTCCTTCACGGTCTCCAGCAGGAGAAGCAGGCTGTTGAAGGAGAGCAGGAGGAGGTGACGCTCCTCGTGGAGGAACAGGAGGGTGTGTGTGTCCTCCTGTGTCCTCGGGAACACACCAGCCAGACGGTGAACACACTGCTGGCTGGACACATCCCACAGACACAGAACCTGAGGAGACGATAAAAGGTGCACGCGTTTTGTGAGGGTGGAAGCTACAGAAAGAAAAACGATGGTTATGAAAAGACATTGTGGAATCCCTGCTGAGAAGGACGGCCACTGTGGCAGCCTCTGCACAGCGCGTCACACAGAGTGACACTTCACAAGGACGCCGCCATGTTGCCTCACGGCACGACACAACGTGACTGCTGCTGTTCCAGAAAGTCTTCCAGGGGAAACTGAGGTGAGGCGCTCAGAGTTTTTCGCGACGGCAGATGGCGTTTGAGGGGAGGAGGCAGATGGATCGTAAATCTCGCCTGAAATATTCATTCTCCTCGGCAAAGCCAAAGAGAATGCAAACAACATGCGCAGGGCGACAACAGGGAGAGGAAAAGCTAAAACAAGCACCGACATCCTCTTGTCATCAGAAGGAAAGAGGGTTTGAAGGGTAGGGTGGACTTCATTTTGCTCGGTGTGAACTGCGCCGCAGCCTCCCTCCTCTGCAGGAATCACGGCGAGGATGTCACAATTAATATTTCAAGGGGGGGGGGGGGGCTCTTCATCATCGCGTTATCATTTCTTTGCAGAGCGCTGCACTCAGGGACGCACACTCCCACCTTATCTTTGGAGTAGCTGAGCAGTTGTTGCTTGGTCTGCATGAAGCGAACGGCGAGGACGGGGCTCGCGTGGCCACCGAGCGCGCACACCGGCTCCGAGGTCACCGACGGGTTCCACAGCAAGACCTGGTGATCCACGCCGGCTGTGGCTGCAGAACCAATTACGACATCCCAAATTAGCACAGCCGCTAACAGCAATTGACAACAATGAGCCATTTTGTTTCCGGTCGCTCACAAACGATTCAGCGGAGGACTTCTGAAGTTCTGATGTCTCTTCATGTATGGGTTACAGAAACCATTCACCCATTCCGAGTAAACCCATTCACATTTGATAGATCATACTTTAACCACGTAGTACTGAACATTTCTTGTACAATATATTCGCACAGTCATTCTCCCTGTAAGTTTAGATTTATAAAACTTTTCCTCATTCAAATCAAGCGCTTAAGGATACACAGCATCATATATTATTAATTAATGTAAAAACCCTCTTAGAACACTTTGCGGTTTGGGGCTGAATAAATAAAAAACAACTCGAATTAATAAGTCAAAGATTAATAAATATTATTCATTCGTGGAGCATTGTGGAAGAAGAAAAAATATTCAAAATGAAATTACATCATTTTAGACTTGTTTTTACATCAAACTTCTCTTTACCAGAGATAAAATCTGCTTTATCTATAAGTAATGTGCACAAAAAAACGTATTTTTTTCAAAGTTGAACACAATTTTATCACGAGGTCAAGAATTGTGGCGTTGCAGAATACGGTGCAGTGAAATATCTGACATCTATGATCGGACAGGAGCTGCGTTACACACTCAGTGCAGAGCCACCAGCGACCCAACCTAAACTAATTATAAACCCCAAAATATTTCATTATTCAGACATAATAAAATTTTGGGACACACAAGAGACAAATTACAAAGAGAAAGGTTCAGTTCAGTACAGCAGAGGTCGAGATATCCTCACTTTTAGTCCTTCGTATCAGTCAAGCTCCAGCTCCTCTGATGACATCATCGTCGTCGTCATTTTCCTCCCCAAAACTTTTAAAAGCTATTTTCATGAGCCACAGAAAACATTATAACTGCTAAACACACATTCTCCCCCACCTATCAGATTGAGTCCATGGTGGTGGTCCATGTCCCACACTCCCCTCTTTGTGAGGAAAGAGGTGACCCGTAGACTCCGTCCGTCTGTTTCCCTCCAGCCAATCACCATGCTGCTCTGTGGGCAGGTGCTACACGACACAAAGGCCTCCAGTGAGCCCAGGTAACGGACTGCAGGGAGCAGGAAAGAGTCAGAAAGTAAATTAGGTGTGGCAGATACTGTAATTCACATTACTACATCCAGAAAAGGTCCGCAAACGTGGGTTCACTCCGGGTTCCCCGGCTTCCTCCCACAGTACCAACACATGCAGACCGGGGTTGAGTTAATTGGAGACTTTTCCAATTGACAAAGGGTGTGATTGTGAGAGCACTGCGCCTCTTAACCAAAGTCAGCTGGGATTGGGATTGGATGAGTTTTAAAAATTAAAATGTAGTAGTGCGGATGTAGACAAAAATTAAGAAGAAATTAAGATTATGAGCTCCTTATATCTACATCAGGAAAGCGTGTCCGCTTCCACCGAGTCCGAGTCCACCATGTTGTACCGCCAGGTTTCTACGGTAGCCCAGAACAGACCTTCTACCTGAAGGGCACCGGAGGTTCTCCTATACTTTTGGAAGGAGAAAGTGAGGTGACAGGTATTCACCACTAGATGCCA